>NW_017307401.1:199667-211774 GCF_000935625.1 Nanorana parkeri | reverse complement strand
CACATTTTTGCATTCCTTTGTTTCTGTGGCACGGTGCCATCACCATGCTGCATGTTTGTGCATCTGCTGGTTACGAGAGATCAACAGTAAGGTAAACATCCCTGACTGGCCATAGACATAAAAAAAACTAAAGGATCAGTGTTTTGACCATTCCCCACATCAAAAACTAAAAAAAAAACGTTTTACCTCTACCTACACTTTTTGTATTGTAGACTTTTAATTAAACCCTGACCATGTAGGGCAAAAAAAAACAGTCAATGCCTACTTCTCCGCTTTTTATACACATCTCCCCTTCAATCCCTTACACTTCTGTTTGCCCAGATTAGTGAAGGGAAGGAGTCCTTTATATGCTCCCCCCAATACTGCTTTAAGGACTTACCTTGTGTGATGCCTCTTGATCCGAACAACTTCTTCCTTCAACTTGTTTTCCAAAGTCCTTCCAGTGCTGGTGCCGGTCTCTTATCCAGTGCAGACTCCTCGGGTCCCACGGTGTCTATCCCCCGTGGACGCTCCCAGCTGCCTGGCTGTGTCCATCCAGCTTCTGTGTCACTCTCCTCCTCTCCCCTCCGAAGCCCTTGACTGCGCATGCGCCCACCCAGACTTCCTCCTTCACATCGCTCATGAGGCGGGACTTCTGCAGCGGGAGCGAGCGGCGCTGACACAGTTAAGTTTGTTGGTATTTGCCAACTTTTTTTTTTTAATGTCGGGACATATATCTCCCGCTTACTAGCAGTAGATATACGCCAAAAAAAGACTATAATTCTACTTTAAAGGTAACCTGTGAGCAGAGAAATATGGAAATACGAGAGCCACCATTGCTGACTTGCTTGTTTTGGGGCTGCCATCTTGTTCCTATTTACTACAAAGCTAGCCATTTGCCCCTGGAGTTAACATGCAGTCACAATGTCCTGAATCTGTCAAAAAAATTCAATGCAATATTGTAACCTGGAGGCTACGTGCACAGTTGGTGTATGGTATGGCCCCAGAAATGTCACTTCCTGTTTCTGTGATTGGCTGACTGATTTTCCCAGCAGTCTGCATAAGTACACTTTTTGGCATCCCTTGCAATAGGAATTACATTTTGGTGAGATACTCCCTAAGGGTTAATTACTACTAAAGGGATGCAGACACTCCACCTTTCCTCATTACAATACAGGAAGTCCACCAGCTGATTATAATGAACCCAGACCCTCCCATTCAGGAATCAGTTTGAAAAGCACATACTGCAACAAACAGCTTTTTCTTCAGAAAAGAAACAGATAGGAAACTTCAGCAATGTTGGTTAATGTATACTGATCACCCTGAGAGGATTCATTTTTTCTCAACAAAAGTGGAGTTACTCTTTAACTCTAGTTACTAAAGCAAGAATGACAGACTCACACCATTCTCCTTTAAAAGCAAATCAGCAAAGGTAGCCCCTATATTTGGATGTTTTTGGACTATGCATTCAAATTTGAAAACCATTCTCCATTCTCCTTTAAAAGCAAATCAGCAAAGGTAGCCCCTATATTTGGATGTTTTTGGACTATGCATTCAAATTTGAAAACTACTGTCACATGGCTAAAATAAAGAACCTTACCCTAGTAATAGGCTTTGTGAATTGTGTTGTTAATGTGTTATTCAGAATAGATATTCATTTATGGATTATTAGTAGAGGTGAACCGAAATTGAATTTTCAGACCAAAACCAAATTTTTTAATTTTTTTATATTTTATTTATTTTTTTACTTTTAGTGGTGAAAGTAACGGTACTTGTCTGGAAAAAATGGTATTGGTGCATCCCTACAAATTTTATTTCATTAAAAATATTAGACATTGTTTTTCAGTGGCACATATTTGCATTTCCCCATCTGGGATGCCTGCTGTTTCTCCAACCTTTGATTTGCCTTGTATATTTCAAACCACTTGTCAGGATTGGAGTTGCAAAATCAAGTTTTTTAAGACTATGGAAATATTTTGGATTATAATTTTATCTGAAGGGATCGGTCTTTGTTCATTTGAAGTGATATATGGATTGTGCATAGGATTACCATCATTGGCAGGACTCCTGTTCAAGAGTACTATAAGGTGCTGGATGTTCTTTGGGTACATTATGCTCAAAGCTATTGGAATTTTGGAATACATTTTCCACTAGTGGTGATATTGGCAGAATTGTATGTTTGCTCCACTCCTGAATACTTATTAAGTGGAATACACTGAGCGGCCGGTTTATTATGACCACCTGACGTTTGTAGGCAAATTAGCTATAATTAGCTATAATTTCGCGCTGAAGTTGCTAGAGGGCCAGACCATTATAAACAGGGAAGCAGGTTGTTTACCACGACAGTAGAAGTGATTTGTTTCTGAAGATATGGGTAAACAACGCGATTTAACAGCCTTTGAACGTGGAATGATTGTTGGCGCGAGCCATGTAGCGAGTATCAGCAAAACAGAAGAATTCGTTAAATGTTCAAGAGGGGCTCATCGTTAAAGTGTTTAAAGACTGGACTGTCAGCCGAAAATCTGGGTCTGAGCATGCGAATTGTGGCCGTCAGCGACTAGTCAATGTTCGGGCAGAACGGAGAGTTGCAAGACTGGTACAAGACAACAGAAGGGCAACAGTGCAGTGTCAGATTCCTCGCATCACCTTTCAACATCTCGTGGAGCCACAAGGCGGCCCAACGAAGTCATCTTGTGGAGTCATCTCGTGGCCCAACGAAGTACTGATGGGGTGGTCATAATAATCTGGCCACTCAGTGTATATCTATGTTTTCCATTAACATTCCACAGAGCTGGAGACTGGTTCATGTAATCATGTGATGAAGTTATCCCTATTTCCAACAATATATGAGATTACGTATTGTTCATGTGATCAATAATAAAGAAGAACCCAGAAACTGAAATAAAATTTGTATATTAAAACTTTTGATAGATATAATATTTGAGTTGTGGAGTTGACTTTTAAGGCCCCATTCACACCTAGGTGTTTTTTTTTGCTCATAAACTTTCAGCACATAAATTCACATTAATTTCAATGGCCCCCCCATTCACACCTAGGCAAGCTGCAAAACGCCTGTTGTTCCAAAAAGTTCCTGAGCTTCTTTGAGGTGTTTTGCAATGCGTTTGGCCCCATAGACTTCCATGGAAAATCCTGATAAATTTGCAAATTTTTGTGCTCGTTTTTACACGCATTTTCCCGTTGACCGCAATGTCCTTGATTTGCCTGCCAAGACGCATAAAGACACGCGTAAAAATGTGTAAAAAGCTAGCAAAATATGCTGGCCGAAAACGTGTGCAAAAATGCAAACGCCTAGGTGTGAATGCAGGCTTAAGGCTGACTACAATTTTCAGATGTAATAGACTTGGATATATAATATACATGCTGGATAACCCACTAGATAGTATTTATAGTCCAGAAATAGGTATCTGCCCCCCTATTTTTTATTAGGCTTTGTAGTCACCTTTATTTTATGTAGGAGAGTAAAAAGGATATCTACAGTATATCGAAGTCCTTTTTATTTTTTTATTTAATTATTTCATTTTTTTTAATTTTTATTTATTTAAATTTTTTATCAATTTTATTTTTTTTCACCTAACTTTATTGATATCACACAGGAGAAAACATTCCCCTGTGTGATAGCAATTGGAGGTGACAGGTTCTCTTTATTGACCCAGTCACCTCCAATACAGGAGTTCTAGGACAGCACTGTGCTGGAACTCCTGTGACAGGGGAGAAAGGAAAAGCACAGCTCTCCCCTCTCACTGTCTACAGTCTGCACGGAGGGGCAGGGCAACTTACAACCCTGCCGCTCTGCTCACTGCAGTCCGGGACTCGGTGGCGGAGGACGGAACCAAAGGAGAGAGGTAAGTGCAGGGGGGAGGAGGCTGCACACTGTTTATATGTGAAATTGGCGACATCGCCGATTTCACATGTAAACGAAAAATCGTCTGCCTCACTCTACATTTAGTCCTGCTTGTACAAAGCTGGACTGAATGTAGAGAGGGCAACTTCCCCACAAGGACACCGCTGCCGCGGGGTAGGGGAAATGCCTCACACAGAACGGACTCCACTGCACATCACTGGTGGGAACATCCAGAGAATGGGTGAGTTAGGAGTGGTCCATAAAATAAATATATCTTGCTAGAGCCCTCAGAAAAAAAAGATATACTACACGTATATAGTGTATATCCAGTTTGAAAACTATTTGCATGTATATGGAGTCCCCCGCACCCCCACAACAATCCACACTGCTGCAAAGGTTTTCCAGAAGATTTTGGAGTGTGTCTCTGGGCATTTGAGCCAAAAGCGCATTTGTAAGGTCAAGTACTGGTGTTGAGTGAGAAGACCTGGCTCACACTTGGTGATTGAATTCATCAGCAGGGAATGTGGTCAGGACTTTGTGCGGGGCACTCGAGTTTTTCCACATCAAGTTCATCAAACCATGTTCCTGGCTTCATGAACATGGGCATAGTCATGCTGGAACATAAAAGGATCTTCTTCAAACTCATCTAAAAAGGCTTTGTATATTGTAGCTTTATCAGTATTCTCCTCTTGAAACACACAAACGTAACCATTTGTAGAGGTGTCCACCTACTTTCGCCCGCATACTGTATAATAAACCAGGAATGATAGCTCCCTAGATTTCTATGTATAAATTGCGATATGGCCATTTTTGGAGCCATTGCTCTCCTGGTTCTTCCTAAATGCTTTCTTTTGAACACGTATTTATATAAAGTGATAATTCCTCCACCTCCTTTGCTTGCATGGATGCTACTCGGCAGTTCTAACCTTCATTTATTTACATAGAAAAATAAGCTTTAATGTAAGCTGGGCATAAATAATATAATTTAAATGTCACTTTGAAAATCAATTAGGACCTCTCACCAGCCCATTTTGAAGCTGTGTTGTCATCCATGTTTAAGCCCTTTATCTTGTCTACATGTATTGCATCTAATTTAAATTCCTAGTATGTTTTTAAGAGAAAAAATGTTTCCATAAAAGACCCGATGGATTTTTATTATTAAACAATGATCTCACTTACTCCTTTAATCTATGCAGCAGTCTTCTAATTGTTCTACCTATATACAGAGTACACTTTCACTGCATAAACAACATTTCAGGAGAACACGCAAGGAACATATTAATCTTGAACATTTCTTTTTTTTTTTTACTTTTTCTTTTTTTTTTCATACAGTATTTACATTTCACTGACAAAAAAAGTAGGGAGTCAAGTGTCTACCTTTGCTTAAAGCATAGATCAAGAAGGGTTTACAGAAATGTTTTTTTATGTGCTTCTATTTCCAGCCACAACGTTGGGGCTTTATTTAACTCCGCACCTTTAAATTTCTCGGTAGTTTAAGCTCACCTCTGAAGACATTATTTATACCTCTGTTTCACAATTCACTGAAGCCTACAGAGAATATTACAGACAGAGAGGTAGTTCGTAGAGAGTGAGGCTGCCTAGCACATAATGACTGTCAAAAACTTCATTCGTGCCCAGAGGCAAGGCACTAAATGTGCTTCTTGGTCAGCCTGCAAGGGACCATAGGGAACTATGTAGGCTGCTATTGCTGATCTCTCCTTTTGAGAATGATAACTGTGTAGCTGTCAGGCGGATGTATTTTTTAATCTTGAACAAGCCTAGAACAAGTATAGTGCTATGGAACTAAGATTTTCTCAGACTTTTATTTGTTGTGTGCTTGTTCTGGGCTGGTAAAATAAATAGCAAGCGCACTCATCAACTCATAACCAACTTCAAAGTAAGATGCACATGGAAGGGCTTTATACAGTACAACAGCAAAAAGTTTCCCAGCCCACTCACCAGCCAGCATGTAAAAAAAAACCCGTCTAACCCCTTTTTGCTGTTCTACTGTATAAAGCCCTTCCATGTGCACCTTGCTTTAAAGATGGTTATGAGTTGATGAGTGCGTTTGCCATTTGTTTTGCTTGACTGATTTGGTGCAGTGACACACTGGGGGTCTCAGCTGCCGTTGTGATGTGCGTGGTCCCCTGTGTGTCCCTGTGCCTTTGAGGTTGGGCTGCCTCCTGGTGAACCTGAACCCAATTTTATATTTTGCTACATGTGCTCCAAGATGGAGAATCTCATAAGTTAGAGTTAGGACCGCACTACACAGAGGTGCCTTGACGAGGCAGTGCGGCTTTCTCATATTCTGCAGAAGACGTGTATCTAAAACCTCTGTTTTTCACCTTAGTGGTTAGACAGGTTTTTTTTGCATGCTGTCTGGTGAATGTGCTGGGAAACTTTTTGCTGTTCTTCTGGGTTGGTGACTCTTTAGTATTGAAATGGGACTGGCAGGAAAACTGGGAGGCCAGGAATGGCAGCCCCCGTTTTGCTATCATGCTAGGTATGCTTCAATGTAAACCGAGTACCACCATCATTTAAGTTTAGCATAGAGACACTACTTTTCCTTTACACTGGCTCTTTAAAATAACAGATTCAAAGGTAAAGATTGTAAGGGCAGGTTAACACCATTTTCAGGACTAGATATGGTCTGGAAAATGGTGTGAGCCTGTCCGCAGTTCCAGTGCATTCCAGACCAGACAAAATGAGGCATGCAGTATTTTTCTGGTCTGGTCTGGAACGGACTGTGCTGGTGTGAAAAGAGGCCAGGAATAGCATAGGGATACATTAAGATGCATTTTGGGTCCGGAAACAATCTGGTCTGGTCTGAAGATGATCTGGATGTTGTGTGAATGGGCCCTGAAAGGATAGGTGTAGTATAGCACTTTTGGTAGTTAAGGTGGCTTCTCCATGAGCATAGTATGGGGGCTGCCATTGCTGACCTCTCCCTTGATAATGTTAGTGCCCTGGCTGTCATGCTGATGCTTTGGCTTCAGTGCTTCCTGAGTCTTTGACTTGGGTCAAGTATAGCGATAAGAAAATTCTGACGCTTGTCTTACACTCATTTACAAAACACTTGTTCAGCCTGTGACTCAAAATAAATAATAATTAGAGGTGCACCGAAATGAAAATTTGAAAAACGAAACCGAAATCTCCTCCCCCACACCGTTCTCCCGATCTGTGACAGGCGGCTGAGCGGTGTGGCTCACAGCGCTCTCCTCCTGCAGCACTCGGCCCCCTGTCACAGTTTATCTCCTCCCTGCTGGGACACAGAGCAGTGCCCAGCAGGGAGGACAGAAAGAACGGATGCACTGCTGTATCGGCCAGAAAATGGCACTTTCGGCATCATGTCAAAAGTGCAATTTTCGCCCGATATGTTTCAGCGGCCGACATATCGGTGCATCCCTAATATAAATAAATAATAATAATAGATTTTCTATAGCACTTTTCTCCTTGGGGACTCAAAGCGCTTAAATTGGGGTTGGGAACTTTGAAGATATGGATGTGTCATGTGTTGCTATGAGCCTGGGTGAATAGATGTGTTGTGAGTCTGCTTTTAAAAACACCCATTGAGGGTGCCTCCTGGCCAATGCATGGAATTGAGTTCTATTGTGGGTGCTGCATGATAGCAAAAAGATTTTAAGACGACTCTGGGCATGTGTAGAAATATCCCATTGCACTCCAAATGGACATATCCTAATGTGTAGCTTAAATGGGTGCTGAAACGGTGATGAAAGGGATGGTGCCGTAAGACTAAAGGAGATAATGAGGTCCCAGCACACCGAGGTCCACTTCATCGATCTGTCTTTTATTGACATTTAGATAGACAGTGTCACAAGCAAATGCAACATTTTGGAACCACATGCGGCCCGGTCCCTTCATCAGGCAAAACAGTGTGACCATCTAGCCATGTGTAATCTTCCTTTCTTTGAGTAGCAGAGCGAGAGTGTGGGAGTATGGGTAACCCTTCTGTGAGATAGATGGGGCTTACGTTATTTAGGGCTTTATAAGTTAGTAGGCCAATTTTAAAGGAGAACTATGGGGTCAGTGTTTTTCCCCATAGTTCTCCTTAGGGTAACAGGAGGACACAAACTAGCGTCCTCCCGTTACCCTAAGCTCAGTATACCGCGAGCTACAGCTCGTGGTATACTGAGACGCCGCAGCCGGAGCGGCCCAGCTGCGTGAGTGACGGCTGGCTCTGCCTATCTAGAGGCAGAGCCAGCTGTACCCGAACCCCCTCCCCTGTCCGTTCTGCCAGTCTGCGCTGGAGGATCGGAGCGGGGAGGGGGGAATACAGTCGCTCCCCTGTCACGGCTCTCTGCCGTGACAGGATCGAGAAGTGAGCGAACGCTGGTATGTGTTCGCTCACTTCCCGATCTACTGAGCCGACCTGTGACAGTCTCATTGTCACAGGTCGGCTAGAACTATGAGGTGAGTGGCAATCACTCATCTCATAGTTCTCCTTTAAGGGATATCTCCATTTAATTGTTACCCATTGAAGGAATCAAAGAATTGGGGTGATGTGGCTGTCATAGTTGCTTGTACATTGATCCGGCGCCGGGTTTTGCCTCCTGTCCAAACTGCTTGGTTTCCTGTCAGTCCGCCCTGAACCTAGGTGTTAAAAGGTTTGTGCACCTGTGCTTTAGCATTCGATCAACATGTTTCCATGCTAGTAGCCGGACCTCTCTGTTTCCTGTGGCATTGCTGTTTGAGTATACCTTGTATTTTGTTTCTTTGCTTGCTCTTGTTGTTTTCAGTGTTCCCTTCCTGCTGTGCTCTTCCATTCCCTCTGTTTTCTGTCCGTGTAGCTCTTCGGTTTGCTGTGTCTGTGAGTTCCCTCCACAGCATTGTTTTCTGCTCTGTTTTGTGGTTGCCTCCTGCTTCCTGTGATTATTTTGCTCTGCACTATTGTGCACCTCCCTCCTTTCTCCTATGCATGCCCCTCTCCTGTTCCTATGTATCTCTTGTCTCTGTGGGTACCCTTGTTGTGTGCTCCCTTCACTTACCTGCTCCCTGTGTCACGCATGTTCCCTGCGTCTTCCCTCTAGTGCCCTAGGTTTTCTGTACCTTGTATCCTGTATGCATCCTGTGTCTTGTCCAGTGTGCTGTGGTCCCTGAGTACCCACTGGTACTGTGCCTGCATAGGTGTGTCAGAGAGCCGCAACCTGGGAGCTGCCCCGCAGCTCAACATCCACACCATCAGTGGCTCTGGTGAAGACCAGACGGCTCCTCAGATCCCGTGACTCTGGCACACCTACGTTTGTTGTGCAGTCATACTGTCCCTGAATCTTCAGAGACCTGTATCCCAGCACAGCAAATTCAGTCACAATATACTGCTCCACAAGACCCAGAGATTATGATTCCTGGTACTCCAGTGCCCAAATTGTGACAGTGGCAGTGAGTAGCCTGGCTGCTGTGTTCTGTAGCAGCTGAAGACAATGTAGTTCTTTCTCAAGGAAACCATAATAAAGGGAATTGCAGTAATCAAATCTGGATGTTCTGCCTTACAAACGTAAGATGTATTGCCTTACTTACCTGCTTTCTCAAAATCATCCAGAAGATGGTGCTATAGAGAAACATTTCCTTTACAACAGAGCACACTGTTCTTCTATGGTAAGTTCCCAGCAACCTCTAGCCCAAGAAGAAGGCAACAAGTGCATTCTGGGAACGTAGCCACCGTTTTGGAACAGAGAAGAAGATGATCTAGTGCCATCCTGAACACATGTTTGGAGTAAACACCCAGATTCCTCATACGGCAGCATCGCTGGTAGGGAAGGACTTGTTTATCTTCATATTTGTGAGCTATCACTCTATTTACATGTTCATATATTGATGTTGTATGTTTTCATATTGTATGCTTTTTTTGCCAGTTTCACCCACCTTGTTTTGTTAATAAAGCTTCAAGATTTCATCCAGTTTGGCTTATTGCATGTCGAGCTATACACAGACCACAGGGCATTTTGTAGCCGGGACAGGAAGTCACTATTATGATCAAACTCAAAAGTAATGACAAAATACAAAATGTATTGCAGAGAAAACAATTTGAACCCTTCACCGCATCAGAAAAACCCAATAAAAAAACTGACAACATTGTCAAGATGGCACACTTTCACACAGCACTAACGCACCATTCTATTTAGGTTCAAAAAGTAATTAGCCAATTAGCAATTACTTTTAGAACCTATATAGAGTGTCAATTTTGTAATGGGGTTTTTGATGCGGTGAAGGGTTCAAATTGTTTTCTATGCAATACATTTTGCATTTTTTCATTGATTTTGAGTTTTGTCATAATAGTGACTTCCTTTTCTTTTGGTCGTGGTCTTTCGTGACCATAATATTATTTTTGGTGTAGCTTTTTTTTCAGGGTCCTTGATCAAACTCTTACCCCAACAATTTAAACAAATAGGTCTCCTAGATACAAGCAATTTTTCTTAGATAATGTGTAGCAGCGACAGAACAGTGTAACAGCATCCACCCAGCAAGTGGGATACAGGGCAGTGACTACACAGAGGCCTGCTACATATGACAATACAGCAGTCTCTACACAGTCAAGCATCTCCAGAAGCAACATCAGGGGCGTATCTAGCACGAGGCAAACAAGGCGTTTGCCTTGTTCCACTTCAGGGGGGGGGGTTTCTGCCATCACTGCTCCACTTCAGTAGTCTAAGAACCAGGGTTGGCGATCGTGCCCTGACGCAAAAAGCTTTAATGCCAGTTCACACCAATTGCTGTTCGTTCCAGAGCGGTAGGTGCTGGAACACACAGCAATCGCACACTAAATTCCCCACTTCGTTTAGGGGCACCAAAGTCATGTACCCTGCCTGCAGTACGATCGGACACATGGCAAAACATTGCCTGCGTTCCAGTCCAGTGCGCACGTAAAAAAATAGAGAGAGCATGCAACATTTTTTTTGCGTTCACACTGGACCAGATGCAGGAAATGTTTTGCCATGCATCTGATATCATTGCGGGCAGGGGGTGTGACTTCAATGCACCGCCATGCCCCCTCCCACCCCAGAACGAATGGGGAAGTTTTGTGAGCGATTGCGGTTCGTTACGGCAGCTCCCGCTCTGGAACGCAACGCAATTGGTGTGAACAAGCCCAGAGGGGCTTATAGAAGCCTAGGGATCATCCAGAGGTTCTGGGAGAGATGAGCAATTTCTACTTCTCACATATGTTACCCCTGACACCAATAAAATTCCCAGCTATCTTTTCAGATCACCATACACCTTACAATCCGCCATACAATCTCTGTTCAATCTACTTCAGATTTTCCAAAACTGTATCGTTTTGTATGTAATCTGCCAGGCCCTTCCTATACATGGAAGTTGGTACCGGTAGATCTAGAGGAGATTGTACAGTCAGATTGTAATGTGTGTGGGGAGCTTAAAGTGACCTCAAAGTCAAAAATCCCCTCCCCCTATGCTGGTGTAAGAACTTACCTTAAAGTGATGAAAGGCAAAAAAATGCTTCCCTCCCTCCCCCCCATGTAAATGTTAGCACTTACCTTAAATTATGTCTCTTATTCTGGTCTTCCTCTTCTTTCCCCATGTTTTCATGTGTCCCTCCAGCGGTGTGACGTCACTCCGATCCAGCGCTGACTGCTCTGTCCCTCCGATCCAGCGGTGTCTGCATGCGGGTGCACGCGTCCATAGACTTACCTTGCGTCTCTGCTCGTCTCCCGGCCGAGAATCGGAACTGCGCATGCGCCCGCCCCAAGATCCTTTGCGGCCGTACGAGCAGTTCCTGATTCTCGGCGCGGGAGCGCGCAGCGATAACGAGGTAAGTTTAAAATGATTTCAAACGTTTTTATTTTACACTTCTTGCATATATATACTGCATGCTAGCAGTAGATATAAGCAAAAAAACCTGAAGGGTTTAGAACCCCTTTAATTGATGTCTCTTGATCCGATCATCTTCTTCTTTCCAGTAGTTTGCAGGAGTCCCTCCAGCGGCGGAGTCGGTCTCTGATACAGCGCTGACTGCCGTGTCCACTGTCCATTGACTTACACTGTGCCTCTCTTCTCCCGGCCGAAGATCTCTACTGAGCATGCGCCCGCCTCATCATCCTCTGCGGCTGCCCGAGACACAGGTAAGTTTTAACCTTTGTTACTTTTTCTTTGTAATGTTTTTGCATATATCTACTGCTTGCCGGCTGATTTATATATACATCGCTTGCTAGCAGTAGATATACAAAAAAACCTGAGGTTTAAATTGTCCTTTAAGGGAACGTTTTCACTTTCCTCTGACCAGCCATGGGGGGGC
>NW_017307401.1:197361-198471 GCF_000935625.1 Nanorana parkeri | reverse complement strand
TACCCCTGACACCAGTAAACTTCCCAGCTATCTATTCAGATCACCATACACCTTACAATCCGCCATACAATCTCTGTTCAATCTACTTCAGATTTTCCAAAACTGTATCGTTTTGTATGTAATCTGCCAGGCCCTTCCTATACATGGAAGTTGGTACCGGTAGATCTAGAGGAGATTGTACAGTCAGATTGTAATGTGTGTGGGGAGCTTAAAGTGACCTCAAAGTCAAAAATCCCCTCCCCCTATGCTGGTGTAAGAACTTACCTTAAAGTGATGAAAGGCAAAAAAATGCTTCCCTCCCTCCCCCCCATGTAAATGTTAGCACTTACCTTAAATTATGTCTCTTATTCTGGTCTTCCTCTTCTTTCCCCATGTTTTCATGTGTCCCTCCAGCGGTGCGGCGTCTCTCCGATCCAGCGCTGACTACTCTGTCCCTCCGATCCAGCGGTTGGTGCACGCGTCCATAGACTTACCTTGCGTCTCTGCTCGTCTCCCGGCCGAGAATCGGAACTGCGCATGCACCCGCCCCAAGATCCTTTGCGGCCGTACGAGCAGTTCCTGATTCTCGGCGCGGGAGCGCGCAGCGATAACGAGGTAAGTTTAAAATGATTTCAAACGTTTTTATTTTACACTTCTTGCATATATATACTGCATGCTAGCAGTAGATATAAGCAAAAAAACCTGAAGGGTTTAGAACCCCTTTAATTGATGTCTCTTGATCCGATCATCTTCTTCTTTCCAGTAGTTTGCAGGAGTCCCTCCAGCGGCGGAGTCGGTCTCTGATACAGCGCTGACTGCCGTGTCCACTGTCCATTGACTTACACTGTGCCTCTCTTCTCCCGGCCGAAGATCTCTACTGAGCATGCGCCCGCCTCATCATCCTCTGCGGCTGCCCGAGACACAGGTAAGTTTTAACCTTTGTTACTTTTTCTTTGTAATGTTTTTGCATATATCTACTGCTTGCCGGCTGATTTATATATACATCGCTTGCTAGCAGTAGATATACAAAAAAACCTGAGGTTTAAATTGTCCTTTAAGGGAACGTTTTCACTTTCCTCTGACCAGCCATGGGGGGGCCCCCAAATCTAGTCTTGCCTAGGGCAGCACAAA
>NW_017307401.1:170639-195667 GCF_000935625.1 Nanorana parkeri | reverse complement strand
GGGGGGGGCGCCCAAATCTAGTCTTGCCTAGGGCAGCACAAAACCTAAATACGTCACTGAGCAACATGTCACATAGTCGGGCATCTTCAGTTAAAACAAGGTCCCGAGTACAGTATTTGCTTCTTCTACATCCTCATCCGCAAGTAATGCACTCGCTATCGCATGTATAAAGGCTGAAGCCGTGAAAGCTAGAGCAGCCTTTGCTGAGCAAGAAATGCAGATAAAAAAAGAGAAAGCATGGTTAGAGGCTGAGAAGGTGCAGCAAGAGACAGAGTTAGAGGCTGAGAAGGTACAGCAAGAGGCATGGCTAGAGACTGAGAGGGTGCAGCAAGAGGCAAGGTTAGAGGCATACGGGTCGAGAAAACAAAGCAGAAAGCCCTTCTAGAAGCAGACCTAGAGAGACTCGCTATAGAGAGAGAAGCGGAAGTTGCCATAGCAAAAGCAGAATTAGCCATGTACCCTGAAAGTGAATGCAGCAGGCGCAGCAGTGTACTTGGCCCAGATGCTGAACCCCATGATCCTCTACAACACACTTCAGATTACTTCTATCAACACTCCAAGCCAAGTAGCAACAAAGACAACGTCGAGGAGACCAACCACAGCACCACCACAAGTCAGCAAAATACCTCAAGTCTACAAACAAGAGAGCTACAAGGAAAGGGACGTATCTTATGAAAGACACCTTGCAGACAAGGTACCAGAGTCTACAAATCATACTCTAGAACCAGCTTTCACACCAGAAAGGCACGACAGAGGACGGCTTCAACCAGAGACTTAGGGTTTTAGCTGCATGTCGAGCTATACACAGGGCACAGGGTAAAGTTTAGCAGGGACAGAACACTGGATAATACATAAATAATAGATTTTTTGGCATATTCTTGCTGGAATAAGATGTTTGATTCTTCTAATTCTCCTGAGAAGGTGGAAGGTGGACCTAATAGCAGCTGATACCTGTTGCTTAACCAATAGGTCAGTGTCCAGGATCATGCCCAGGCTGTGCACATGGTCTGAGATAGGGTTGCAACAACTAATCGATTATAATCAATGAGAATCGTTGGCAAGGATTCTCATCATCGATTAGTTGCTTTTCGATTAGTTCCTGCCGCTCTGCTCCTCCAGTCTGCTCCCTGCTGGTGCTGGCTGCAGCAGTCTGTCTCCCTTTCAATCCCCACTGCTCTTCCCACCTGTATTGGCAGAGGCAGCGAGGACACAGACCACTGCAGCCAGCACCAGCAGGGAGGAGAGACCCATGTGACTACATTCCCCTGCTGACCCTCCCCTCCCCCCCTTACCTTTACAGCTGCCCAAGTCCTTCTCTGCTGCCTCGTGTCTCCTCTGGCCCGGCCCGTTCCTCCTCTGCCCTGGGCCCGTTCCTTTTCAGACATGCCCCGTTCTGCCTCTGCCCTGCCGCGTTCCTCCTCTGCCCCGTGCCTCCGCTGCCACCCCGTTCTAGCACTGTATCTAGAGGCTGGGAGCTATATCCAGTCTGCTATTGGGTATTTTTAAAGGCAATAGCCAATAGCAGGCTGGCTATTGGACCCGGCCACTGCCTGCTGTCAATCAGCAGAGGAGGACCCGACGAAGAACTTTCTCCTTCAGGTCCCTCCTCTGCTCATTGACAGCAGGCAGTGGGCGGGTGCAATAGCCAGCCTGCTGTTGGCTATTGAAATTTGAAATATCCAATAGCAGGCTGGCTATTGCTCCCAGCAATAAAGTAATACAAAAAAAGCTTAAAAAAATAAAGTTAAATAAACTAAAATTAAAAAGACTAAAAAAAATGTAAAAAAAAGTTAAATAAAAATTAAAAGTGCAAACAAATAAAAAATAAAGTTAAATAAACTAAAATTAAAAATAGAATTTTTTTTTATTAGTGTGTTTTTTTAAATAAAAGTTTGGTTATTTTATTATATTGGCTTAGAGTTTTACAATTTACATTTTTTTTTAATCCATGAAACTAATTAAAATGTCCAATATAATGCATACAATTATTTAAAAATATATGTATATATAAAAGATGGGAAAAGTCATTTTCAGTTTCGGCCTAACAAATTTTGCTGCAGGAGGTGCGTTGTGGTTCCATTCATTTCAATGGATCCCAAATGCACCTCCCGTCCGCAGTGTGATCGCCCGCACTGGAACGCATGGTACTGCAATGCCCTGCCTTCCAGTGCAGTGCGATTTTTAAAAATGTGCACACCGTTTTATTCTGAACTAAACTTTGTCTGTAACACGGCATTTGTTATGTATTTTATTTTAAATAAATTACAGTATTATATTTTTTTATTTTATCTGGTTAATCGAAGTTAATGATCAGCTAACAAATTGATTATTAAAATAATCGTTAGCTGCAGCCCTAGCCTGAGAACATAAAAGGCTATATATCAGACCAATAAGAGGGACAACTGAGGAGGAAAGATGGACAGACAGATTTAGTTCCACATTCCCTTTAAATTAAGAACATTTGGAAGCTAATTATTGAATCATTTTTCTTCTAGCCTTGCTTTCTAAAAAACATGTTTACTAGTTTTTCCTAACTGTGGTGTAATCGTATTGCAAAATGCTGTACATTACAACAAACCCTCTTTAAAAGACACCCCTGTACCAATTGAGGCCAAAGCACTAGCAGAGCAAATGCCTGTGGACACTGTGTAGAAGGGACAAACATGAAGACAAAGGACGTGGGGCCTGTGCTGGGCCATTATTTCCTAAGGCATTTGGTCACATAATCTCAAGTAGGCTTAGGGGACTGCTGCTGAAACATCTGAGATCATGTGACTATATTACCTAGGCCAGGGGTCTCAAAGTACCGGCACGCGAACCGGTACTATGTAGCCTGCAGACAGCTGACAGGTCTGGTGCGCGGACACGGACCGCGTGCCTGACTTGCCTGAGCAGCTACACGCATAGCTGCTGCTGGTTGTGCTCTCTGTTCCTTTCAGCCGGAGTTCTGAGCTCCAGCCGAAAGGAACAGAGAAATGATGGATTGGTAAGGTCTGCACCAGACCTTACCAATCACCACTAGATCACCAGGAATTATGTGCCTCCCCCCTGCAAAAACGTAAGCAGGTGAGGGGGCTTCTATTTTTTTGTGTGGGTGGAAGGGGGAGTATATTGTTATATGTGGGGGCAGAGAACATGGGGGGAGTATATTGTTTTATGTTGTTTTATGTGGGGAGGGGGGCAGAGAACATTGGGGGAGTATATTGTTTTATGTGTGTGGGTGGGCACGGAACAGGGGGAGCATATTCACACCATTAAGGTGCTCTTAGGGATTCCTGCCTCAGGAACTTGCGTTTTCCTGCAGCAGGAATCCCTAATGTGGCGGCAACTGTCGCCCATTGAAGTTATTAATCAGGTGACAACTTCTGCATGTAAACGCCTGCCCACCACATGTATTGGTGTTTGATATGATAACATGTAGTAAGGAATCATTCTCCCTGGATGCACGATTGATGCGTCCAGGGAGAGTGACTGTTTTCTAACTACATGTTATCATTAGAAATCCCTAATTTCACCTAAACATACAGGTGTAAATGGGGCCTTATTTTGTGTATATTGGTGTTTGTAGTTCTGGTTGTGGGGGTTTGTGCATATTTCTATGTGTGCGTATTTGTGTGTGTGAAGTATGAAATTTGGCAAGCTGCCCCCATGGAAAAAAAAAATGTGTCCAGTGGCCCCGAGTGAATCAAGTATGAGACCCCTGACCCAGGCTAACGGTCATGTGAATAATGCATTGTGGAAGCCTCAGACAAAATTCTCTGCACATCATAACCATTGAAGGTGTTTTTTATGTGTGTATTACATAATGTGGCAGGACGGGTAAAAGAGGTCATTTGGTCATAGATCATTTGGCCATAGGTCCACTTTAAAAGTTAGAACGCAATCCCTGTATTGTCTTAGCCAGCTCTGCAGCACCGCGATCCTGCTTCTTAGATGTCAGATTAGCGTCAATAAAATATAGAAGCCATTTGCTTTTATCATACAGGACTTCCCATCTAAAAGTGCACGGTGAAATCTTGCCCGGGTACTACAAGAAGTTTATCGTTGTGAAAGTGTAAAAGTTCAGACCACCTTTTACAAATCTGTGCGTGAAGTACAAAGTTTAATTGAGTTTGCTCACTGCAGTTTGCTAAATCAAGATTCAACATAAACTTACAGAGAGATGAAGTCATTTCTGTAAAAGTCTGAAATCATTCCCATCTGTGTCATTAGACACACCATTTGTATGTTCAGCAGGGCCGGGGGAAGACTAATTACTTCACTTGTAACTACAGCTAAGTAATGTTTTCTGTGTAGGAAATGAAAAAGGTAAATATAAAGTAAATCTACCCAGAGGGAGAGAAGAAAAGCAATATAAATGACAATTCATTATGAGCAGCGACATGGATGTCATCAATCTACAGCTTCAGAATATATGTGTGCTTTAAACACTCTGAATACAGAAGAATAGCGGAGCTGTAAAGCTGTGGCTACGGAATAACTCGGTTTTCTGGGGAATTTAAAGGGCAATTCCACCCTATGATCACTCAATTTTGATCAGTACATCACAATGCTCTGGCTCCTGCAAAGACTGTTGCTCCCATCCACCGGAGGAAGTATCAATCGACTACAAGTGTAGTAACATCACCACACTTGTATTCCATGGAGAACTACAAGTCTCTCTGCCACAGTGGCTGATGGGACTGGTATGTTCTCCATTTACAGATCCTGGCAAAGGTTCTGTTAATTGATGACATGGCTGTGTGAGCAAAAATGTACACCAGCCTGCAGGGAGAAGAACCACGTGATTAAGGTAAGTCGGCAACATGAAACATGGTCAGAAAGGTACATTTAGTTTTTAAAGAAAAAATAAAAGTTTTGTCTGGAGTTATGTATTAAAGTAGAGGTGCGCCGAAATGAAAATGTAAAAAACCGAAACGAAACCGAAATGAAAAAATATATTTTATTTATTTTTTATAAACTTTTAAATTTTTTAAATTTTTTATTCATTCATTTTTATTAAATATTTTTATTTTTTATTTTACTTTTAGGGGTTTTGGGGAAATATTAGGGATCTAAACAGACCCCTGATATATCCCTTCTAAAATAGAAAAAGAGATTGAGGACACAGAGTCCGTAATCTCTTTTTCTGCAGCCTCTGTTATCAATGAACAGGAATCCTCTATACTGAGTGTTCCGGTTCATTTATAACATGAGGACAGAGTATGTTTACTATATCCACAATCATAAATGAACAGGAGGTGATGTAGATGAATTTCCATCCATTCATAATTGAGGATATAGTAAACATATTATGTCCTCAATTATGTACAAACACTCAGTGATTACTGATCTCTGAGTGTTTGTACTCTCTCTCCTTCCTGACAGCTCTCACAGCAGGCTGAGCGAGCGGAGCTCAGCCTGCTGTGACAGCGTGGCCAGTCTCCGCAGTGGCTGAGCGGTGTGGGAGGAGAGATGCCAGCTGCTCGCAGTGCTCTCCTCCAGCAGCGCTCGGCCGCGTGTCACAGTTTCTCTCCTCCCCACTGGGACACAGAGCAGCGCCCAGCGGGGAGGAGAGAAAGAATGGATGCACCGCTGTACCGGCATGAAAATGGCACTTTCGGCATTATGCAAAAGTGTCATTTTTGGGCCGATATATTGGTGCATCCCTACTTTAAAGAAGAACTTTGGGCATGTACAATTGTAGCCCCACTGCAAGGGATACGTGCTCATTTTGGTCTAGGGTCTAAAATAAAAGAAGATATGCTCACTCAGTCCCATGGCAGTCACCTTTCCCCCTCCCCTCCGCACCAGTTGTGGAATGTCTCCCAGTGCCCTCACGTCCAATGCAAGTGAATGGATGTGATGACATCACGGGTCCTTAGACCTCCAGAGCCTGGGGGAGAAGATGCTGCGGGGAATGGTCTAGCACCCAGGCGAGACAGAGGATCGGGTGAGTATATTTCCACTGCAAGGGTTAATTTGGTACATGCCCAGAGTTCTTCTTTAAAACATAACTTCAGCCAAAACTTTTCTTTTTTGTAGTTTTGGATAGAGTTTGTAAGGTTAGAGCTTGTATCTGGTTTTATTGTTGCCTGTGTCCCAGTTAGTGAGATTTGCCCTCACTTTCTGTGTGGTCACTCAGACAGGAAGTGAGCAGAAGCTCCTCCCATGGGGGCACAGGCTTGAATAAAATAGAGTAGGAAAATAATACAACTTTTATGAAAGCTCCAGACAAACAGCCAAATATACAAATGAATAACATAAATGGGAGCTTACTAACCGGCCAAAGAATTTGTATTCCTGCCCATTCTGTTCTGAGATTTGCACAGCCCTATCACACAGCTCTGTCTGTCAGGGCACAAGACCTGATTTTTTGTGACCATGGCCATTTCCTTGCCGAAGCCCATGACTGGAGAGTGAAGGAGAAGCCGCTGACTAATGAGTTTTCCCGTTAGCTCATGGGTAATTATGAGCCTGGGCTTGGTGTGAACCAAGTTAGCCTGAGTTCGCCCAAGCCCACTCAAAATTCTGACCGTCACCCCCTCCACCCACCCAACATTCCCTGCCCTGCAGCTATACAGGAGAGGGGCAGGATTGCCCGCATTGTAACTGTCGCCACTAGTTGGGTTGGGAGGAGGGGGTGGTGGTCAGAGTTTTGAGCAGGCTTTGGCAAACTCAGATAAACTGGGTTGACACCAAGTCCAGACTCTTCACTACTCATGAGCAATGCAGCATGACTGACTCCTTGCTCTGCTCTACAGGGGACTTCAAAATACATGTAATGATGTAGTAATGAATACAGAATGCATTACTCTGTGTCTTTTATTTCTGTGTGGTGTTTAGCTTATTGTCTTTGTCTCTAAAGGGAAAAAAACATTTGTTATTACCCAACAGGAACATAATCACCACAAAGAGAGGAAGAAAGAGAAAAAAGAAAACTTGCGGCATCATACGACAATAGTTTTTCCACGCCGTATCCATGCCAGTCACTGCAGGACACATTGATACTGGGTTTTTTTTCCCCTTGTTTGCAATCTGCGTTTCACATGCATTTTAAAGTAATGCAGCACAGAAAAACACAAATCTAAACCCAAAAACTATAATTAAAGAAGAACTCCAGGTTTTTCTCTCCCCCTGGTTCTGCAATGCAGGCAGAGACAAGCTTCAGTGACCGGAGAAGCAGGGAGCCAGCTCAGCCGTTCAGGTGAATATAACTTTTTTTTTAGCAACTAGAAAAAAACGAGCACTTAATAAAAGTTCTTCTTTAAATATGATGCATCTTACTAGTCCTTCAACGTGGTAGCTGCATCAGTTTTAATTTTTTAATGCGCAGAAACTATCTCTTGATCTTGCCAAAAATGCTATCATTGTCACTTCCTGTGAGCTGAACAGACAGCAAAAGCAATCCACTATGTACATGTAATGACGATGAACAAAAGCAGACGTGTTTAATGTGACTGGCTGTATGATAACCGTGGCTTCGTCCATTGATACAGTGGAATAAGAGCTTTAAGATTAGGTCTTATGTAGCATCCTGAACCCGCCTTTATGGCTGTTCTATTAAACGTCAGTGATCTCAAATGCAAGCTATTTCCCTAAAAGCACCAAATGTATGCTACAATTTTATTTAATATAATGCATGAATAGTGCCCAATTATTCACACCACACAACAAGCCAATAACTCAACACTGAGGCTATATGTCAGCCCACCTCACCTCTGGGCATCTCTATCCGCCTTTAGGATGTGAGGAGATTCTACAAAAAGAAAGAAAGGCAGTTAGAGGAATATAGAGGGAGAAAGAGAGAAGAGAACTGTGGTTTGCCATAAACAGGCCAAACCCAGGCCTGATAAAATGCATGGGCCTTTTAACGCCATCCTAGAGGATACATCATTAGCACTCTTGGGCAGTGGTAGCTTTCATTGTTCTGAGTGACTTCTTCTCTTTGCTTCCTCTCCTCTTTCCTACTTCTAATACTCCTACTTTCCTACTACCCCCAAAAAGCCCTATTTTCTTGTCATCCTACATCTTATAACCCAGTGGAACGTGAGCATGGTATTAACCACACATGTTTAATATCATACTTATGTATACAAATGCAATTATTTCCTGCACTGTTAAAACAAGGTGATGTCTAAAAATTGAATGGAGCTTTTTCCTCTAAATAAAGAATTAAGATACAGTAACAAAATTTGTCAAACTTGTCAGATTCTTTCAGTTTCTCAGTAATAATAAGTGAGTGAGAGGGAGAGAGGGAGAGAGAGAGGAGAGAGAGAGAGAGAGAGACAGGAGAAAAAGGAAGGAAAGGGAGAAAGAGAGAATAAGGAAGGAAAGTAGGAAAAGGAGAAAAGGAAGGCGATAAATACAGAGAGAGAGGTAGGGAAATAAAAATAATAAGAGAAAAAGAGAGAGAATGAATAAGCAAGGAAAAGGAAGGAAATATATACAGAGGGGGGAGAGAGAGAGGAGGCGGGGGAAGTAAAAAGAAAGAGGGAGGGAGAGGTGAATTAGTGATCCTGCCACTTATAGCTGGGGAATAGTGATGTCACTCCTACAATATACAGTATATCTTACATATGTATAGCTTTAGTGTGGTATATGTCACATGGCCAGTTTGAAATTACTCTGTGATGAAACTCATAACTCTCAGTAAATATAAAACACATCTGGATATGTGTATCACCTCATGCAAACAACTTTCATTTAACTGAGGCTTGTGTTGTATGAAGAACAATGTATCCCTTTGCTGCAAAATCCAGAGAATATTATATATTGTTACAAAACTCTGAAACTCCTCCACAGCATGCAGTAAAGGTGAGAACATTTTTTTCAAAGAAACACACAATTACATTTAAATTATTTTGGTACAAAGCTAGAATTATTTTTTCTATGAAATAGTAACAGGGTCATATCAGCAGAACATTTCCTACTATGCACAACAGATGTTTCCAAATTCATTGAGTTCATATGTTTTCACTGAGACAATTCTAAACTTATTTTAAACCTTGGCGGATGAAAAAACCTATAAGATGTTTTTGCCTCATTCCCTACACAGAAGCTAAAATTTCAAATAAGGCTGATCACAGGAGGGCCTGATCGAAATGCAAAAGTAGGAACAAACTAGGATGATGTTGGGGTTTTTTTGAACATTTTTTTTTCTTTCTTTTTCTCTTCTCCTCCTCTTTCTCTTCCCCCTCTCTTGCTGGATGCCACCCCTTCCTTCCGCCCCCTGATGAGCATCTATTTGGTGCTCAGGGTCGGGAGGCGGAGGGAGGGAGAAGGTGGTGAAGTGGGAGGGAGGAGAGATGGAGGCAAATCGTCAAAGACGGCTGACATAAAAACTATATCTATTCGGAAGGGTGATATGGATACTGGGGAGGGATGGGAGGAAGGGGATATAAGGGATACGAGACACCCAAAATAAATAATTAATAACAGTATGGAAAAAAAAGGGCATGGGACCCACCTTTAGTTGGATTGACCCCCCTAGGATAGAAGCCGGTATAACTGGTAAAGGCTCGGTATTATACGGAAGCCAGACTCTATCCGGGATGAATTGTTTGTTTATGTTGTCTTTGTTTTTTATGTGGGGGACGAGGAATGGCTGGGGGTTTAAGTGGTGGGTGGTATTGCTTTGTAGTTTTTGTGTGTTATGGTATGTAGGGGCTTATAGAGCTAATAGAGTTAAAGGGGAAAATAGGAAAATGAGTATGAGAAAATACAGATCTGATGAATAGCATTAAGTTTGGATCCCTAAATGTTAGGGGTATTAACATTCCGCAAAAACGTGCCCAGGTACTATACAACATGCATATCCAGCAAGTGGGAATCCTCTTCCTCCAAGAGACACACTTTAAAAGCTCTCAAACCCTGAAAATGTCTACTGGATACTATCCTAAGTGGCAAATGAGTAATTACACCCAGAGTAAATCTAGGGGTGTGGCCATAGGCTTTCATGCCTCAATACCGGTGGTAGACATTCAAGAAAGTGGAGATGAAGAAGGGCGCTTCCTATTTGTTAAATGCAAAATTTTTAATAAGCAATATACACTTGTTAATATCTATTTACCCAATAAAGGACAGACGGTAGTATTAGTAAAGATACTCAATCTTTTTAGTAACTTCATGGAAGGTATCCTGATTTTAGGAGGGGACTTTAATTTAACAATGGACCCCAAAGTAGATACGTCCAAAGGCTCACTCCATATCCCACAAACTCAGCTTAATAATATAAAACAACGCCTACAGAGGTTACAGCTTGTAGATATTTGGCGTATATTACATCCGAGAGTAAGGAACTATACTTGCTATTCTCCAACACATTTATCATATAGTCGTATAGATTATTTCTTTGTGTCTCATTGCCTAATAAGCTGGCAGATACAAGCAGACATAGGAGCTCAAATATGGTCAGATCATGCACCTATATTCTTCTCTATTAAACCACCAAATACCATGAAACCTAGTGCGACATGGCGATTGAATGAAAATTTAATACAAACTGACTCAGTAAAGGAGGCTATTAAGCAAGGTATTGCAAATTTTCTAAGAGACCATGAAAAGGACAACACAGCATGGCCATTAAAATGGGAAACCATAAAGGGGTTACACGAGGAATATTTATATCCCATGGGACGCGATTAAAAAAAGAAAAGGAACATGATATAAAATCTCTCTTAGCTGATATACAATATTTGGAGAGTCAACATAAAAAGAATGTAGACACAAAAGTCTACAATAATCTCCAACAAAAGAGAATTGAACTACACCAAAGATTAGATCTGGGGTATCAAAGATATAAGGAAACAGTGAAACAAAACTTGTATGAATTCAGAAATAAAAATAGCCGATCTCTAGCACGCTCTATTAAAGAGACACAAGCCCGAACATATATTCCAAAAATTAATTGTCCAAACAAGGGCATATTGAATTCCTCAGAACAGATTGCTGAAGCATTCCATAATTACTATAACAAACTATATAATCTAAGGGAAAATAGAATAATAAGAGAGGGGAGAGACGAACAAACAGATAGATTGGAATATGTATATCAGACACCGTTGCCCAGAATAGATAATGAAGCAATTAATAAACTGGATACCCCAATATCATTAGAAGAAATAACAGAAGTAATTCTTCAACTACCGATGGAGAAAAGTCCGGGACCTGACGGGTTAACGGCCGTCTTCTATAGACAGTTTGTTGGAGATTTGGCCCCGATATTACTAGAAGTGTTTAATGCCATTGGCGATGGCTGTGGGTTCCCACGCCAGACCCAAGAGGCCTATATAACGTTGATCTATAAAGATAAAAAAGACCCCACACAATGTGCGAGCTACAGACCAATATCGTTAATAAATGTGGATATGAAGATATACGCCAAGATTTTTACAGAGGTGTATACATGTTCGTGGTGTGTTTATAAGGTTAGTAAATCAACCCCATGGTGTCTAAGCTATACAATTTATTACTAAACCAGATGTATCCAACACTTCCATTTGAAGAACTTAATAATGTCATGCGATTTGAAGAACTCACATCTCGCTTACATAATAGACATATAACATTTAGGGAGAGGTGGAGCCCCTAGAGGGATTATATGAGTTCTCCAGAGTTTTCTGGATACTTATAAAGACTAGGAGGAATATCAGTTAGGGTCTGGAACTCACTGCCACAGACAGTGATTTCAGCAAAGAATGTGGAATTGTTCAAGAGACTTTTGGACGATTTCTTAAGGGACCGTAATATACAGGGGTACAGGTACTCCTTGAATGAGATCCTAATAGGTTGGACTTGATGGACTAATGTCTTTATTCAACCTCAAATACTATGTAACTATGTAATTTTTTATAGAAAACTGGCTTAAAGACTGTATTCAGAGAGTGGTGATAAATAGGGATGCACCGATATATCGGCTGCCGAAACATATCGGCCAAAAATGGCACTTTTGGCATAATGCCGAAAGTGCAATTTTCCTGCCGATACATCTGCGCATCACTGCTTTCTTTCCTCCCCGCTGAGCGCTGCTCTGTGTCCCAGCGGGGAGGAGAGAAACTGTGATAGCCGGCCGAGCGCTGCGGGAGGAGAGCGCTATGAGCGGCCGACGTCTCCTCCCACACCACTCAGCCTCCTATCACAGTCCGACAGAGCTGTGTGTGGGCGGAGACAGGTCGCACTGTCACAGGAGGCTGAGCTCTCCTCCCTACACCGCTCGATCAGCTCCCGGTGACAGCGTGTCAGAGAGGAGAGTGAGTGTTTGTACATAATTGAGGACATGGTATGTTAACTATATCCTCAATTATGAATGAATGGGAAGTGATCTACATCCCCCTCCTGTACATTCATAGTTGTAGCTATAGTAAATACACAATGTTCTCATGTTATCAATGAACAGGAACACTCAGTATAGAGGATTCCTGTTCATTGATAACAGGGGATACAGAAAAAGAGATTGAGGACTCTGTGTCCTCAATCTCTTTTTCTATTTTAAAAGGGAAATATCAGGGGTCTGTTTAGACCCCTAATATTTCCCAGAAGCCCCTAAAAGTAAAGTAAAAAATAAAAATATTTAATAAAAAAATTTATTAATAAATAAAAATAAATATAAAAAAATAAAAGGTTTAATAAAAGATAAATAAAAAAAAATGTTTGAAAAATTTGAAAAAATTAAAATAAAAAAAACTTTCGGTATCGGTTTCGGCCCCTTATTGTTAAATTTTTCCCCTGTTGGAACAAATTGAACCATGCTTTATAGGAATTTTTTGCCTTCCTCTGGATCAACAGTGGGTAATTGTGGGCATAGCATCCTGTTTTAGGTTTTTCTTTTTTTTTTCCCTTCTCTTATCTCTAAGGGTTGGACTTGATGGACTTGTGTCTTTTTTTCAACCTGTCAAACTATGCTATTGAGTCTCTGGACACGGAGAGTGTGGGGACAGGAGGACTGCATTTAGATGTGGGTGTGAAAGAGGTGGAGAATCTAAGGAGCGCCTGGTCTTCTCCAGAGCCCCTGATGGTGAGGGTGTGCGCTGCTGGACAGCTCCCAGGTTGCGGCCCTCTTACACACCCCTGCTGACTCCGCTAACAAACTGCACAGAACAGCATCTGCCTTTTCATTTTACACATTGGCTTTCAAAAAAAAGAGTTGGGCTAAAATTGGCACAACTCTATGCCAAGTAGCTACTGCATATAAAATCTTGGGATGTAAAAAAGAGAAATAAAAACATAATACGAGAGTATAAAAAGCCTTATACACATCACTTGTTATGGAGGCGGCAGGAGGCTGGAACATTTTACTAGATGCTTTCGTAAGACACCTAATAGTACCTGTAGTTATAATTCATGAAGAATAGTATAGCATGTTTTTAACCAGTTATTTAATGCAACTACTGTCATACACGCAAATCATTTTTTTTTGTATTTTCCTTTAAGGCCAAATCACCATTAGTTTTACAGAATTTTTGTTTCACCTTTTTTATTTATTTATATCCTTACCCTCCTGTACTGAATTGTATTGTAACCATACTGTCTCCCCATATTTATTACAGGTACTTATAGAACCCTGACAATTTACGCAGCAATTTACATCGTTGCACATTCACATCAGACCCCGCTCTCAAGGAGCTTACAACCTATGGTCCCTATTGCCCACATACAAGGGCCAATTTAGACAGGAGCCAATTAACCTTCCAGCATGTCTTTGGAGTGTGAGAGGAAACCAGAGTACCCGGAGGAAACCCACAGAAGCACAGGGAGAACATGCAAACTCTTTGCAGATAGTGTCCTGAGTGGGATTCGAAATAGGGACAGTGCTGCAATGCAGAATTGTTAACCACTAAGCCACTGTGGTGTCCATGCTTTGTAAAGTGCTGTATAAACTGTTGGTGCTATATACTGCAAATGTTAAATGCTCGTTTTGCCTAGGGGGCTCAAATAAAGCAGTTTTTACCTGACTTACCAGTCAGCACTCACTCTGTTCCGGCTATGTCCCTCTGCGTCTCATGTCTAATACAAGTCAATGGATCTGCATAAGACGTGAAAACATCAGCAGTCCTTAGACTGCCGGTGTCCGGAGAGAAGAGGCTGCAGGGACCGGTCTAGCAGCCCAGAGGAAGCCAGCGAAAACCGAGGATCAGGTAAGTAAATCCGCTTTATTTGAATCCCCTAGACAAAACAAGCACTTAACCCTTGCAGTGCGGGGGGGTAACCCCACAGCAAACGTAAGCATTTTATTTTTTCACAGAGTTCTTCTTCAACACAAGATTCCTGCGTCTTTTCAACCATGCAGATGTGTAATTACTGGTGAGATCATAGCATGGCTGCAAAGACAAAAGATTTTACAGATACGCAGTTGCCATTGTAAGTGTTTGAAAATAGATGTTGTTCAGCTCTTGCAGGAACAAAACAAGTAACGAATGCTATTGACAGTCTTTATCGAATTAGTTAGAGGGGTGGAACTCTGCTTCGTGCCCTGCTTTACAAAACAAAAATGACAAGTATTGTCAACTACAATGAGATATAAGAACAGAGGAAAAACCCAAAGATCATTGGATGAGAAATATGCCTATTTTCAATTTCCTGCATACAAATTACTTTTGACAGAAAGAAAGTGACACACAGAGTATATCTGACAAAAATTTAACATAAAACATGAAGGAAACTGTTCATCACTTGCACCGATCTTGTCCCTCTGGGCTGGATTAGAGGGGGATTTAAATAGATCTGTCCATTTCCACAATATAATTTCCCCTTTCTGTCTGTGAGAGTCAGCACAAGAAAATGTCCAGGTCCTCTCCTGTTCGTGAACAATGAGGTGCTCTGACAACAGGAAAGCTTTAATTGAGCAAAGTAATGTTTCTGGTTTGGGGTTGGCCTCTGTTGAATGTCTAAGAGATCACTTTTTAAGATGGAGGTGAATGAAGAACAGAAGTTATTAAAGGACCACTATATAGAAAAATATTTGAGTCTGGTAACTGTATGGGGTTAATATCTGTGATGATAGTATTCAGTATATAAATCTATTTTTAATGTACATACCTTTATTTATATTTTTCTACAAATGCATTGGTCAGGGATGCTTACAATGGTCAGCTTTTAGTTATATCTAAAAAGCTGTACCTGCTTAAAACATATTAAACATATTAAATGGAGTTAGGCTTTTATTGTGTTTGTTTCTTAGTTGTTATTATTATTATACAGGATTTATATAGCACATCACTTTACAATATAGGGAAGACATTATAATTACAATACAATTCAAGACAAGATGGTAAGGAGGGCCCTGCCCGTGAGGGCCTACAATCTAAGAGTTAAAGTTAAAGTGACACTAAACTCAGGAGTTAAATCTTAAAAATATATTCAAGTACCTTAATAACAAATATGTATCTTATTTGTGTATCACTCAGCTGTAGATCCTCAAATCATCTCTGAAATGGTGCTGACACTGTGCTTCCTTCTAAAGGGTGGCTACTTTTGTAAAGTAGTCACCGCTCCAAGCTCACTCCCTTGATGGACTACAATCTCAGGTTTAATTTTCTAATTTGTATTGCGATTGTAGTCCATCATGGGAGTGAGCTTGGAGTGGTGGCTACTTTACAACATACACAGGGATCATGAGGAACAAAAGTAGCCACCCTCCAGAAGGAGGGACAGTGTCAGATGACAGAGATTTTTCATTCCACTCACATGCCCACCACACATATAGCAGAATGTCCACCATTAACAATATCCTATGCTTGGACCATATTCCTGTGTACGTAATTCTTCCCGTTGTTTAGTCACTAGGAGAACCTTTTACAAGCAACAAAATCAAATTTGTCATCACCCCTCTAGTAGTAGACAAAAGCCCTGGTCCAGATGGACTCATTCCCCTTTTAATTACTGTATTCAGCTGAGATTTTTACCAATGCCTGAGCTTTGGAATTTCATATCGCAGTACTTTCCAAACTGACCAAAATGCCACTGTGTGTGATAGATACAGACCCGTCTCCCTCACCAATATAAATATTAGATTATACTCCAAGATTATAGATAACTGACAAACCCATCATCCCTTTTCTTGTCTATTCAGACTAAGTAAGTGGCTTTCATGCCAGAACACAAGGACCAAGATAACACTGTCAAAACTACCAACTTGATTTAACACTCCCAAGTAACCCAATACCAACTTGGCTTATCTCTGTAGATGTGGAGAAGAGAGTTAAAACATAACAATAGAGACTTTATGCCAAATAGATTTGGAACTCAAACTTATCCAGAAAAAAAATGCCCTATTTTTGCCACCCTTCAGCCAGAATTAGGACAAATGGTATGCTTTTGGGACCCCTCCAAATTCATAATGCCAGCGACAGACTGACTGTTCCCTTTCCATTACTCTATATACTCACAATGGAACATTTAGCCAACACCATGCAAAATAATCCAGATATCCGTGGCATTCACGTTTAAGAAACAGTACCAATTATCTTTTTACTCCACTGACCTCATACTATATGTCACACCCCGGCAGACCACCGCCCCCCTGTTTATGAAAGAGTTTGAGAGGTTTGATCATCTGAACAACCTTAAAGTTAATTATAATAAAAAAGGCCCTTAATATATCCCTTCAACTTGAACTATGGATCAAAGTAGAAGTCTTAACCCCAGGGGTCCAAACATGAATCAGCAGGATCTCCACTGCATTTAGACAAAAAGCAGACACATTTTCAGCAAGAATTTTCAGCACCTTAAACTCCTGGGACACATTAAAAAGTCTGCAGTTATTCACCATAACTGGCCCAATTCAACCCTTATTCAATCACTTCCTTGATTACAAGACCTACTTCCCCGCTGTCACACCAAGGTGTAAGTGTGGTTAGAATACTGACAGATTAAACACTTCTTTACAGAACATCTATAGCCAAACCTTTTTTTAAAGCTTTGGATATGTGGAGAATGAGCAAAAAACATGTCCAATTATAATGCCATTAGAGGTTCCATTGGAGAGATAATTTTACTTCTTGTCTAGTAAAAAAGTTATCTCCAAGACAAGAAGGGAGAGGAAATATCTAACTAGAACACAGAGAAGTATTTTTTTTAAGTTGCAGAATGTTAGAAGCTCTGACAGCTATTTATTGCTGTCTGTATCCCTATTGCAGATTTTCCATCACTTCCTCTCTGGTAAAGCGTTGTTGACAAAACCGAAAGTGAGGCAAAAATCTCTCTAACAGAGGCCCAGACAGCCGTAAAGCCAGACAGGGGTTCTAACCTTTCCCGTTCTATCCAAAAATAAAAACAAAGGGTATAGATATTCTTTAAAACGCTTGGACCACACACTGAGATCTGTAGACCACCTACCACATTCAAATCCATTCTAGTGCAAACCACTAAACCCTCCTATATGATCTCTATCATCATTTATTACTCAAGGAGATTTACCCTGATCCCCTGATCTGTGTGAGCAAATGGCAAAAAGGAGCTCAATACATCTATTATCCACTTCCAGACCGTAATACGTCTATAGACGGTGGCCCGCAGAAGTGGTTAAAACAAGAACACAGCTGCTGCAGCAGCCATGTTCTTGGTGTAATTGTTAACAGCCAGTGATGGCTGTTAATGTACAAGCGATCCAGAGTCTATACATCGTTTGTACTGGCGGCGGTTTCCCCGTGCTCCGCTATCCCCGTGCAGTGCCCGGGACCGGCTCGGTGGGTCTCCCCACAATGATCGGAGGGAGATTCAGCGGCTTCTGGCCGCTGATCTCTCCTCCGATCACTTGACCCGGAAGTGATGTGTATTACATCACGTCCGGTGCCACTATTCACATTCTCCGGCTCTTAGAGCCAGGAGAAGAAGCTGGGGAAGCAGATCTCTGATTCCTCAGCTTCTTTGGGGTCCCTAGGTAACATTAGGGGGTCTAATGTGATGTCTCCTTAAAGAGGACCTGTCACACCATATCTGCTATTACATAGGGGGCCTGTTAGCCCCCTATGTGATAGCAATAAAGTTAGTGTAAAAAAAAAGTGTTTAAAAATAAAAAAAATAAAGTAGCATATAAGAAAGATAAAAAAAAAAAATGTTAAGTCCCCCGCCCCCCACGTGCACGCACACACACGAAAAACGACAATTGCGCTACACATGTTACATATTGCCGCAAATGTTGGAGTGAGAGCAATAATTCTAGAGCCATCAATCAGTGTTAGCACTAAACTGATGAGCCGTAAAAGCATTTAAAGTGTTCCCTATGGGAAATTTGGGATATGCCGTTTTATGCGGCTTCACGGGCGAACACAATTTTAAGGCTTGACATGTTCGGTATCTATTTACCCGACGTGATCCTCATATTTAAAAAAAACAATTGGGTATTATATTATGTTTCTGTGCACTAAATTTTAATTTAGTTTATTTTATAAAAAATACTGGTTTGATAAACATTTGTACAAATACCGTGCAACATAAAAAATTGCAACTAGCATTATTTTATTCTACAGGACCTCTGCTTTCAGAACATTTTGGGGGTATGAAGGGGGTTTGAAGCTGCTTTCTAGACAAAAATTTATATTTTATCATGTGTGCGCAAATAGTAAGAAAATGCTCCGGACAGCAAGTGGTTAAAGCTGAACTTCAGTAACAAACGCTTTCACCTTTCCACTCCACAACTCTCCCCCTCAGTGTCCTTGCGCGTCACTAATCTACTAACTGACATATCCGTCTGGATGTCACAACATTTCTTAAAGCTAAATCTTTCAAAAACGGAGCTCTTGATATTTCCTCCTACCCATGCACCTTCCCCCAACATTTCAGTTGAGATTGATAACACAACTATCCACCCCTCCTCCAATGCCAGGGTCCTAGGTGTCATCCTTGACTCGGACCTCACCTTTCTTCCCCACATCCAATCACTATCCAAATCCTGCCGCCTTCACCTTCGTAACATCTCCAAAATACGCCCCTTCCTCACCAATGACACCGCAAAACTACTCATACACTCACTTGTTATCTCTCGTCTTGACTATTGTAACTCCCTCCTCATTGGCCTTCCACTACACAGGATATCCCCCCTTCAATCTATCATGAATGCAGCTGCCAGACTCATCCACTTGACCAACCGCTCAGTGTCTGCAACCCCCCTCTGCCAATCCCTGCACTGGCTTCCACTCGCCCAGAGGATAAAATTCAAAATATTAACAGTCACTTATAAAGCCATCGACAACTCTGCCCCCGGATATATCTCAGACCTTGTCTCAAAATATCACCCTAATTGTCCACTCCGCTCTTCCCTAGACCTCCTGCTTTCCAGCTCCCTAGTCAACTCCTCCCATACTCGCCTCCGGGACTTCTCTAGAGTCTCTCCCATCCTCTGGAACTCTTTACCCCAACCTGTCCTAGGGCCCTCCAGACTAGCAGGGCCCTCCTTACCATCCTGTCTTGAATTGTATTGTAATGTCTTCCTTACATTGTAAAGCGCTGCGCAAACTGTTGGCGCTATATAAATACTATGTAATAATAATAATAAGTATATGTATTCCTCAAAATCATCCCTGTGTACACCAAATGTCTTTGCAAACACAGTTATTACCTCGTAATTGCAATGGTGATATAATAGATGTTCTGTACATAGCCTGTGCATATAGCAGAGCTGTGGGAGGGACCCAGCAGGCTCCACCCACTAGATGGTGCCATCAGAAAACTACAGGAGGGGGGCGGAGACAAGACCAATCACTTTGCACTAGAGGGCAGCAGTGGCTGGTATTTATTATAGGAAACTCCTGCACAGAGGAAAGATTTTACACTGGATTACTGTACAGATCTGGATGAAATACACATTGCACACCAAGATGCATGTAAGAACACATATGCCCTTTGTATTTAGAAAATATTTGTTTATCCCACAGTTGAGGTTTAAGCCATGAAATTGGGAAAAGGCTTACACTCTCTCACGCAATGGAGTTGATTTACCAAAGGCAAATAGTCAGAGGTGAAGTTCTGCTGACTCCCATCATCCAGCATTGTGCAAGCAAAAATATTTTCCTTGGACGTAATTGGGTATTCTTTGCAAAGTGAGTCTTCAGAGACTGGTCCACACCAAAGGCTCTGGATCTGTAAATTGCTCTGCGGCTAACAAACAAGTACGCTAGGTGCCTGGGGAGCATCACAAGTTGAGCCCTGTCCCCGAGAATCACATTACATGCGGTCCAGCCGGTCCAAGTACGGCTTCCAAGACAGTACTGGGGATTAGCCGATCCAGATAGCTGCAATGTAGAGACCAGCACAAACAGCTTAATAAAAGTCATGATTGAAGAGAGAAAACATACAAGTCCTGGGATTGTTGATAGAAGAGAAAAAATAGTAAAAATATTATAGAGTTTCTCCTCAGCAAAGCTAAAGAGAAAGTGTCCAACCACCTAGTACACTAGCAAAAAACTGAGGCATAACTATTAGGGGCAGGGTTATAGAACATATTCAACACCAATGTCCACCTCCTGTAGGAAGCTGCATATAACACACATACCTAAGAATCCCTATATTTCCATGTCCCTCATTGCACAGAAAAATATGGGCATAGTGATTTATTTTAAGGACTAGATACTTTGTCTTCCTTGAACTCTATTCAGGTTTCCTTTCAGATGCCAAGAGGAAGAATAAGCCAATGCGATTCATGTTCCAAAAGTAGAATTGTTGTGCTCCCCATAAAATTATTTTCTCTGCGCACATTGAAGGACACAGCTGACATCTCCATTTAATTGAAGGGTTATACAGCCACCTGCAGGAGTAGCACGCTAGTCAGAAAACAACAAAGCAACCCCTGTTGGTGGCTCAAACCTCTATTCACTAGAGCCAGTTACTAACAAAACAGTAGAAAAAAAGGCACAGACAACTTAGAGGGCAGGGAGCTGTGTCCTTCAATGAACGCAGAATAAAGGATTTTACGGTGAGTACAAAAAATCCGATTTTCTCTTCTATTCATTGAAGGACACAGCTGACATTTTTATTTAATGTAAGGTACGCCCCAAAGCAGTGAGAAATGAAGGGTGGGAAACTAACAAGAACAAGAAGAAAATGTACCCCACCAACTAAACACCGCCTTTTCGGCCAAAAACTGCACCTGCAGAAGCAACTACATCCACCCTATAAAATTGGGTAACGGTGTGCATGGATGACCAGGTAGCCACCTTACAAAGCTGCACAGATACTGACAACTCAGATAGTCTGCCTGCCAAATGTCTATGCTTACGCAGAGGCTCCTTACCCTTCTTAAGTTGCGGTAAGAAGGTACTCTTGCCTCTAGTAAGATTCTGGATAATATCATCCAGTGTTGCTCTAAACAAATGGTTGCCTTTGAAAGGCAGATCCGTCAGTGGCTACTTATAAGTATGAACAGCAGATCAGCACTTGAGCCATAGGAGACGGTGAAGAGCCCCCGCCGACACTGAAAGCTTGGATATCAAAGGTCTCGTATCCAGCGAAGTGTTGCAGATATATTGAAGGCCATGAACCAGTTGATCAGCCAGTTCCACAATCGCAGGACACACCTGCTCACCCTCCAGACCCTGGCACAACAGCTTTGCCCATTCGGTGACCATCTGAGACACCAAGGCCGTGGCCAAAACAGGCCGCAAAGCTGATCTAACGATGGTAACCGTAGAATATGAAAAGGCCTACACCTTCCTGTCCGTCTTTGAAAGACAGAGATTCCTCCACCGGGATCACAATCACCTTATTCAGATGGGACACAGTGGAATGCACCACTTCATCAGAAAACCCTCCTCAAAGAGATAGTGAACAGAAAAGTGCTTGGGCAGGACAAAAGTCCGTGAAGGGTGCTCCCATTCCTAATAAATAAAGTCATCAAAGAAGGCATTATAAGGAAACACCTTAGCCAGTCGCCTTAACTTATGAGTACCAAAGGGAACCTCAGGGAACCAAAGGATCTCTGACTGGACACTCCCAGAATCCTCCAGCTTGAGAGTCTTGTGCACAGACTTAATAAGCGCTGAAACCAATTTTTTCTCGTGCGAAAAGGACGAAGGTTCATCATCGCTGCCCAAATGAACAAACAATACAGCTCCCTGAGAGGCAGAAGCCGCAGCTGAAGGGAGGTCACCCCCTCCCCCAAAGACTCTGAAAGCAAAGGGAAAGGAAGAGGGCACTGCTTACTCTGACTACAGGTGAGCGCTAGCTCCATGCTCTACATTAATCCCTTCAGCACAGAGGAAAGCGCCTCCATAGGGACAGACGGACCCGAAGCCCCGAGACCCTCAGGATAAACCCTGACAGTCCCTAGCGGGGTGCCAAAGGTTGGGAGGAAGGGCAGACAGACCCTGCCACATAATCCACGGTGGTCCCCCACACCACGCAGCCCGAGGCCACGCCCGACTTCCCCTAAACCCGCAACCCCAGGACATCCAGCTCCCCCTGCCACAGACATGTATGTGTGTCCTTCCAAATAAGAATGAGCCACCCGCCAGCAAGGTGAGCCTCCCGGCAGCTTACCGACCCCGGGTAGAATGCAGAGCTTGCAGCAGCCTTCCGTGCATCCCGCTACCACTTCATGGTCTGGGGAGTGGCAAGAATTGCTAGACAAAGCATCAAAGCTAACAGTCACTACTAGGGGCTCGAGTATAAAGCAGCAGTATGGCCTTACTGTGGTCATACTGCTGATATAAGTAAAAACACATTTATAAAGCAGTCACGTGCTTTACAAATGTGCTTAATGCACTGCTTGCTTTGGGACTCTAAATCAAGTGAATTTATATACCATTTAATGCCTTGGTTCTCAACTGGTGGGTCGTGACCCAAAAGTGGGTGGCGACCCCGTGTTCAGTGGGTCGCCACGTTCCTTCCTGTTTTCTAGGTGAGAGGCATCTCAGCCTCCACCTAGTGCAGCATGGTCAGTTCTCGCGCCAAGCAGCCATTCAAAATATGCTGCCCGGCGCCAAGTGTGCTAGGGTGGGCTGGAGCTATGGCATTGAGGGAGCTCCATCCATCCATGCATTGCTTACAGCTTCCTCGCATGTAGAGGTGTCTGGACCGGAGTGACATCACATTCTGGCTCTCGGCACCTCTACAGGCCGTGCAAGGGAGCTGTACCAGCAATGCACATATGGATGGAGTTCCGTCACAGCACAGCTGCCACACTGGACCCCAGGCTGAGGATCCACTCCAGTTCTCGTAAAGTAGAGAGACTGGGTATACATTTTTTTGGAGTGTATATGTGTGTGTGAGATTGTCTGTGGGTGTGTGTGTCTGTCAGTTTTTTTGAGGGCCCGTTCCCATTAGTACAATGCGTTATTCAAACAGTCCTGTGCAATTAGTGCACTGTATCATGCAATCGCACCTACTACGCGTCGTTCTGGTGTGGGAGGTGCGTTGCGTTGTCATTCTTTTGAATGGCATTCTATATGCACCTCCCGCCCACAGTTCAATCGCCCGCACCGTAACGGGGGTTACGTCAATGCCGTGCGCTCAATTGCAGTGTGACTTGGGCCGCAACTTACTGACCGAGGACAAATAAGGGTCCCGAGGTTACACAGGTTGAGAACCACTGATTTAATGGATTTTAAAAAAAAACCCAGAAGAGTTCAATCATATGATATGTCAAGGTCATGTGATCGACCTCTTCTCCAATCTCATGGGCTCGCCTGCATTTCATGGAGTAATTATGTAGTAATTAGCCCCCTTAGTGAGCATAACTTCTCAAAGATCAAACAGGAAAAAGAGGCCCCACCAGATACTATGGGAAGTAATGCCTCACTGTAACAGGAAGTTCTGTTACTGATAGGATGTCCAGGTGAAACATTTAGCATCAGGTTCACAAAAAGTGATTTGTTTCAAGGCTAAGTGTACTTTTGAAACCATGATTCATGTTAGACCCACACCCCATCCACCCCACTTACTTAAATTGCAGGGTTCTTCTCTATACAGACTGCTGTCTTTTTTTTACTTCAGCATGGCTATGTGTTCCTTATGTACCATTTACATATTCTTTCACAGATGTGGCAGCAGATGGGACTTTAAACTACAAGTCCCATCTGCCATCGCAGCAGGGGGACTTGTAGTTCTCAATGGAGACATCACCACACTGGTAGTCCACTCATTTGTCCTTCCATCCCTTAGCTGAAACTCTGTACAGTCTGTAAGGCTGGGTTCACACCTAGGCGTACCGAATATGCGCGTTTGCCGAGCGTTTCGTGCCACGCGCTTTTACCGTGATTTGCGGTAAAGAAAACGCTCGACAAACGCGCGTTTCCAAGGGCTATCCGGCTGTATTCTAATGGATACTCGCGGAAAATACGCCCCAAAGAAGCTCCTGTACTTCTTCGGGTGTAGGGCATTTTGCAGCGCGTTCCTACGCGCTGTAAAACGCCCAGGTGGGAACCATGCCCATAGGCAATCATTGGTTTTCACATGTTGAGCGTTTTACAGCGCGTAGGAACACGCTGTAAAATGCCCAGGTGTGAACCAGGCCTAAGTGCCAAAGCATTGGATCCACAATCCACTGACCTCGGCTGCAATGTTTTGAAGGTTCAAATGCAAAAAAATTACAAATGCGCATTTTTTCTTTTATTAACGGGTGTGCATTTATTCCTTTTTTTTTGTGCAAAATCTGGATTATGCCTTTAAGAAAACTGCATGCAGTGAGGCATAACAAAAATACATTTAGATTTCACAGTAGATGTAACCCCTAACAGAATGACATTTCGTCTGATTTCGTCTCTGTGTAACCCAAATAATTACATAGTTACATAGTATTTGAGGTTGAATAAAGACATAAGTCCATCAAGTCCAACCTATTGCGTGTATGCATTTATGTTCGAGCAGGTGTGTGTGTGTCTATGGGTCTATGTGTGATTTTGCTCTTAAGAGTACTGGTACCCCTTTCAGGGGCGTATCTGCCGCGAGGCAAACAAGGCGTTTGCCTGGAGCGGCAGATTCCTCGGGGGCGGCAATTGCTGTGGTCGAGAGAAGGGGAGAGAACCGGAGGCCATCGTAGCAGCGGGGACGCGGACGGCGGCTTGCGGGAACGTGGACAGCGGCTGGCGGATTGCGGCGGTGTGGAGACAGCGGACGGC
>NW_017307401.1:165175-169951 GCF_000935625.1 Nanorana parkeri | reverse complement strand
CGTTGCTGCGTTGCCTAGGGCAACAGGATTTGTAAATGCACCACTGACCCCTTTATGTTATGGTTTCCAAGAAACTCATCCAGGAGTTTCTTAAATGATTCCACACTCTTAGTTGAAATCACTTCCTGTGGCAGAGAGTTCCAGAAACTAACCGTTCTAACTGTGAAGAACCCCTTGCGCCCCGTGTGTTGAAATTTATTTTCTACCAATTTTTGGTGATGCCCTCTGGTCTTTGTTACGAAGAAAACCGTAAACAGTTTGTTAACAATGTTGCTGTACCCATTGAACAGTTTATACAAGAAAATCATGTCCCCCCCGTAATCTCCTAACCTACAAGGAGAACATATTTAATTTTAACAACCTTGTTTCATAGTTTAGGTCTTTGAACCCCTTTATGAGTTTGGTTGCCCTCCTCTGGACTTTTTCCAGCTCAACGACATCCTTTCTAAGTATCGGTGACCAAAACTGGACCGCGTACTTGCAAAATTATAGACTTGTCCCTGCAATACATTCCCCTCTTAATGCAAGACAGGACTCTGCTTGCTTTGTTTACAGCAGTCTGGCACTGCGAGCTGTTCCTCAATCTGCAGTCTATAATAACCCCCAAATCCTTCTCCGTTTGCGACTTCCCTAGTGGCACCCCCAAAGGTGTATAGTCCATTTTCCTATTTTTAACTCCAAAGTGCATTACCTTGCATTTATCTACATTGAACTTCATCTGCCATACTGTTGCCCACTCCCCAAGTTTATCCAGGTCCTCCTGTAGTGTTACAATGTCTAAATCCGTGTCTATTACCCTCCCAATTTTTGTATCATCAGCAAACACTGAGACATGGCTACTCACTCCCTCCCCGATATCATTAATAAATAGGTTAAAAAGCATGGGGCCCAGCACAGAACCCTGGGGCACACCACTCATCACTTCAGCCCTGTCTGAAAAGGTGCAGTTTATCGATACTCTTTGTACACGGTCCTTTAGCCAGTCTTCTATCCACGTGCACACTCTTTCATCTATACCCATAGCCCTCAGCTTGTATAACAAGCGTCTATGAGGCGCCATATCAAATTCTTTGGAAAAGTCCAGATATACTACGTCCACCGTCCTCCCTCCATCCAGATCTCTACTTACCTCTTCGTAAAAAGTTAGCAGGTTGGTCTGGCACGAAAGATCCTTCCTAAATCCATGCTGGTTATCACTTATTATGCCATGATCCCGGACGAATTCCACTAAGTAGCCTTTAATCATTCCCTCTAATAGTTTACATACTATGCATGTCAGACTAACTGGTCTGTAGTTCCCGGGTTGGCATTTTTACCCTTTTTTGAATATAGGTACCACTTTAGCCTTTCGCCAGTCGCTTGGCACTCTACCAGCCATTACAGATTCCTTAAAAATTAGGAACAATGGTCTTGTTATCTCCTTGTTCAGTTCTTTGAGTACCTTGGGATGTAGATTATCAGGTCCTAATGCTTTATTTGCATTAAGTTGTTTAAGCCTATGTTGTATCCCAGTTTCAGTCAACCACTCAGGTGTATTTCTTGTTAAATTTTGTGTTTTATCCCGTACATTAAACCCATCTGCTTCCTTGGTGAATACCGACGAGAAAAAAGTATTTAGTGTCTCTGCCCTCTCCCTGTCATTTGTGACTAACCTCCCATTTTTATCCTTTATTGGGCCTATCTGTTCCTTTCTCCCCTTTTTACTATTTATGTATTGAAAAAAAAATTGGGGGTTCTTTTTACTAACTGTGGCGGTATATTTCTCACATTCAATTTTAGCTGCCCGGACTGCTAGTTTACATCTTTTATTACATTCTTTGTAGTTTTGGAATGCCAATACTGTCCCCTCAGTTTTATACTTAGTAAATGGCACTTTCTTTTCTTTAATGTGTTGTTTTACCGTTTTATTTAGCCATATTGGCTTTGTTTTTGATCTTTTATTTTTGTTACCCCACGGTATACACCTGGTAATAGCATTTTTTAATTTATTCTTGAAACAGTCCCACTTTTGATCAATGTTTAGTTTATGAAATAAGTTTACCCATTTGATTTCACCCACTATATTGTGTGGTTTATCAAAGTTGGCCTTCCTGAAGTTTAAGCTTCTCGTCCGACCATCTCCCTTCCCTTTCTTGCACCCAATATTAAAAGCAATCACCTTGTGATCACTATTATCAAGTGTCTCCCCGATTATAATATCCTCAATTAACTCTGTATTATTGCTGATGATCAGATCCAGGATTGCATTTTTCCTAGTCGGGATATTGTCATTTTTTACAAATAAAATACTGATTCCTATTTTTTTTTCATCCTTATTTGCTTATCTCAATGCTGCTGATCCCCTCTAGCCTCTTTCTGTCTGCATGCTCTGGCTTTAGCTAAGGTTGCCCATCATTGCCCTGATGGTGACAGAAGTGGATCATGCCAACGTGTATGAACATGGCCACTTATAGGCTCCAGATGGTGTGTGTGAGAGAAACGGGGGCCAATAAGGACCCCGAACAGCAAGATCACCAGATATTCTTTTAATGAAAGCTGGAGATTTTAAAAGATTAAAACAACTTCTGAAATTAAAGCTTCAGCAGGGGCAGATGCAGAGGGTCTCAGTAGGGGCAGATGTGGAGGGTCTCTGCAGGGGCAAATGCGGAGGGTCTCAGCAGGGACAGATACGGAGGGTCTCAGCAGGAGCAGATGCGGAGGGTCTCAGCAGGGGCAGATGCGGAGGGTCTCAGCAAGGGCAGATGCAGAGTGCCTCAGTAGGGGCAAATGTGGAGTGCTTCAGTGGGGCAGATGTGGAGGGTCTCAGCGGAGCCATATGCGGAGGGTCTCAGCAGGGGCAGATGCGGAGGGTCTCAGCAGGAGCAGATGCGGAGGGTCTCAGCAGAGGCAGATGCGGAGGGTCTCAGCAGGGGCAGATGCGGAGGGTCTCAGCAGGGGCACATGCAGAGGGTCTCAGCATTGGCAGATGCGGAGGGTCTCAGCAGGGGCAGATGTGGAGGATCTCAGCAGGAGCAGATGCGGAGGGTCTCAGCAGGGGTAGATGCGGAGGGTCTCAGCAGGGGCAGATGCAGAAGGTCTCAGCAGGGGCAGATGTGGAAAGTCTCCCCAGGGACAGATGCAGAGGGTTTCAACAGGGACAGATGCGGAGGGTCTCAGCAGGGGCAGATGCAGAGGGTCTCACCAGGGGCAGATGCGGAGGGTCTTATCAGGGGCAGATGTGGAGGGTCTCACCAGGAGCAGATGTGGATGGTCTCAGCAGGGGCAGATGTGGAGGGTCCCACCAGGGGTAGATACGGACCCTGCATAATCAAGTACAAGTTAATTTTAATAACTGTTAAATAATTGTTCTTTATGTGCCCTAGTGGTCCTCTGTGTTCATTTGGTGCAGTAAAATGCAGGTCACCTCTGTATGTGTGTACGGGCCCTTAGTCTAAGGGGGTTATTCACTAATGAGCCAAAGGAATGAGCTGAACCTTTGCCTAATCCTTTGGCTCACTTCAGCTATGGGAAGCCTTCTGTTCAGCTGAACCGAAGGTCTTCAGTACAGGCTGTTCACAATAGCTTGTACAGCCGCCCAAGGGTTCAGCCGAGCCGAACGCATATGCTTCGGCTTGGCTGAGCTGAACTCACAGCTGAAGCAGGGAGAACGGTCTGCCGAAGCCGACCGTTCTCCCCGCAAATTGTAAACAATTTAATTTTTTAAAAACAGCGTGGGGTCCCCCTTCCAAACCATACCAGAATAGGGACGAACAGCAGTGAATGAACTGCCGAACGCTCGTCTCAACCGATCCAACATCTGAATGTGTTCTTCACTTCGGTTCAGCCAAACTGTTCGGCTGAGCCGAAGTGAAGCGAAGGGAGCCGAAGCCAGCCGATGTACAGCTGTTTTCAGCCGTACAGGGCTGAAGTGAATAGAAAAATTGGGTTCGGCCCCCTTTACTTCGGGTCGGGTATTCGGGAATAACCCCTAAGTCTTTTCAGTTGCTTATCGCTGTAGTCATTAGCCGCACATCGATCGATTATATTGATCGCGGGAATAATATCCCATAAGGTGACAGGCTACTACAGCCCACCTATTGGTAAAAATTCTGCTTCTTAAAGGGGAGACTAACGCATTTTGAACTATATTTCTCAGTGCGCAGGCTCTCCAATCATTTGTAATCCACTCATACCTGTCTGAACATTTTTTACACATCCAGCTACAAAGTTATTTATATTCCAGCCAGCGAGGAGCTGACTATTCTACTCCCAATGACTACAGCAGCATACTTCACGTCTAGACTGAATAATTTAATGCTAAAGAGAATTAAAGCTGATTCGGTGACAGGCATGACTTAATCCAAGCTGAAACCCCCCAAAGTCCAAGCAAAACAAATACTTAAATGGTTGCTTTTCTAGCAGAGGTTCTTTATTTGTGTTAGTTTAGTTTTCGATGTCTGCTCTTGTTTGCATTACGCTGGTGATGGTTGATAAATGTATACATTGGCCGACCGTATTTCCCATGATGGTGATACCGCGGGGCAGACTGATACAAGTCATACCTTGCTTATCTCACTATGTTCTGTGTGATTATACTCTCTGCCTTTTGAAGAATTTCTTGTTCTCGGTCCGTTCCACAGGCAAGACATTTTAGTACATGGCCCCCAGTGCAAGATGTGTATGTAGTTGTAAATTGGATCCATGTGCCGTGACTGGGAATCGAGTGCATAACTTTCACGTCTGAAGGCCGTTTGAAAACAGCTATGGGGGGGGGGGGGGGGTTTGTTGAAAGGAAGA
>NW_017307401.1:160455-165132 GCF_000935625.1 Nanorana parkeri | reverse complement strand
GGGGGGGGGGGGTGGATTTGTTAAAGGGTAAGTCCAGCCAAAACTTTTTTTTAACTAATTTGTTATGGATTGAGGAAGGATGAGAATCCCCTGCCAGTTTTTATTGCTATCCAGGGGTTTGCTAGACAGATTTTCCCATAATGCAAGAGCCCATTCACACTAGCTTATTGTTTTAGCTTGCAGTCTAGTGTCTGCTGTGTACCAATGGTGGGGAAGGGCGGGAAGGTGCCTTGCTTTACAGTTTGCATAAATTGTTTTTTAACACTGCAATGCTGCCTTCAGGCGAGCTCATCTAAAGTGACCGATCCTCAGATCAAGTCACCAGAACGTAAAGCGTAATTGGTTGCTATGATGCTGTCGGCTGCGCTGCATCTTTGGTTGTTATAGTGTTGTGCAGCCATCCTAGCAACCAGGGGCGTAACTAGAAATCACAGGGCCCCATAGCAAAATTTTGTATGGGGCCCCCGTGATTGCTAGTTATGTCACTTGCAGAGCCCACCATAGACTCTCTATGGTGGGCTCTGCAAGGTCTCAGTTGCGCTGTACGCCTCTTACCTGTCACATCCGTGGTCGCCACCGCCGGGCCCCTGCCTCCTCTTCTGTTCCCGGGCTCCGCCTCCTTCTATCGACGGGCCCTGCCTCCTCTTACATCACTGGCCCCACCTGCTCTTAGATCGCTGGCCAGTGATGTGAGAGGAGGTGGGGTTGCTGTTAGGCGGGCCCCCGCCTCCTTCTTTACTGAAAATGCCGGTGTAACCGACCTATTCTGCCGCATCTGCTGGCTGTCACTGACACAGCTCCGCAGCGGCTGTGAGGGGGAACGTTCTCCTTCACAGCAGCTGCTGAGTTATGTCAGTGACAGCCAGCACCCGAGACGCCATAGCGACCCAGGCGGCCCACACGGCATCAGAGGGATGCCAGGCCCCCCTGTGCACGGGCCCCATAGCGGCCGCCTGGGTCGCTATGGCGATTGTTACGCCACTGCTAGCAACCAAGGATGCTGTGCCGACAGCACACCATCCTTGCGGACAGGATGCTGTACTGACAATATCCAAGCAACCAAGGACACTGAACTGACACCAACCTAGCCACCAATTACACTGTGTGACTGACAATATCCAAGCAACCAAGAACACTGTGCTGACAGCAACCTAGCCACCAATTACACTGTGTGACTGACAATGTCCAAGCAACCAAGAACACTGTGCTGACAGCAACCTGGCCACCAAATACACTCTGCGTCCAACAATATCCTAGCAATCAAGGATGCTGTGCTGACAGCAACCTAGCCACCGATTACACAGTGCAACTGACCTAGCCACCAATTACACAGTGCAACTGACAATGCCCAGCAACCAAGGATGCTGTGCTGAGAGCAACCCAGCAACCAATCACACTGTGTGACCGACAATGTCTGAGCAACCTAGGATGCTGTGCTGACAGCAACCTAGCAACCAATTACACTGTGCTATCAACAAGGTCCTTGCAACCAAGGATGCTGTACTGACAGCGTCCTACCAACCAATGATGAGAGGGTATTAGTGCAGCACAGCCCTGCTTACCCCAAAATGCAATGGGTCTTATTTACTAACACTAACATCCTTAAAGTAGCATTAAATGCTCATACATTTTTAATAATGAATCCAAATCAAACAAATATACATTGCCCAGCAAAGTATTTCTATACAAGCACTTGCAGTCATCATGTTTCTGAACATCTGCCTCCAACTCTCTCAGCTCAGTCTCCCTGAACTTCCTGTATAGTACAAGATCACAAGAAAATAGCGCCGTTTATAGCAGATGTCCATCTACTAGCTTGGAGAACGGAGAAGGAGCATTTAGCAGGGGGTGACTTGCCTTGCTGTGCCTGTGTGTTTGTGGAGACACACACAGCTTACTATCACACACAAGGGTGGCTCCATAGGACCTTGTAAGGGAAAAGAGCCACCCTGAAACAGGATATCAGGGCCAGTGCTCAGGGGACCAGCTCATTCTGCAGGAAACTAAAACCTTTAAATATTAAGGAATATCTAATGCAACTATACCGCCAAAAAAAATGTTGCAGCCACAAAGTCTCCTCTGCAATAAATATTATGTACAATATAATAAGCCTGCCAGCAATGGTTTTCAACTAGAACTTTAGTTTGAACCTTTTGTATATATTATTGTAATCAGGCTGCATATAGAGTAATAAATACGTTGGGTTTGATCGGGCTACACAATTAGGTCTCCTTCCTTCTGAATTAATATATTGCAATAGGACAGTGCAAGAAAAAGCAACTCGAAAAATGTGATTCCCTTTTAAGACATCCTAAGAGACAGGAATCAAGTCCTGATTTACTAAAGTTCAGTACAGTCTGCGGTTACGTAAGGGTTTTCTCCTCCAGATGACTTAAAGCAGCCATGTAACTCATTATAAACTCTATAAAGTGCCATAGAGGGGCCCTTGCGTCCATATGTGTTGATTCTCCTAAACTGGTTACAGATGAAGTTTCTTTTCTCCATCTTCTTTTTACCATATTAGTTTAGTTTTGTTGATTTGCTCCATGTCTCTGTTTCTGTTGTCTACATCATGTGTGGCAAGCAGGCGATGGTTCCTCGCAGAGAAAACTGGGCAGGTTCTCACGGCATGCCTGATAGCAGGTGTTCCCAATTTTCCAATGTGATTAAAATGTTTGGAAACAGCTCACAGACTGTGTATGAATATAATTAGTATCACAACTATGAGTTACTTTGGAGTACAGTCTGAGTTACAGAAAATAATTGCAGGTAGATCTTTTGCTCACTGTGGTTAATGTAATCGTAAGTGATGCCAAGTCAGTAGAGAATTCGGTGTGAGTGGGCTGCCTGGGCTATGTAAAGTAGAACCGAAGCCAAAACTTTTTGTTTTAGTTTTTGATAGAGAAAGGAGGGGCAGAGCCGTAGCAAGCTCCTTTTGCACCCGAGGCAAGAACAAAAAAATGTGCCCCCCAACAGGCATGTGACGTCACCTGACAACGTGCATGCACAGCGTCATGTGACCAAAATGGGTTTGTTTTTTATTTTGTATTATTTTTTTATATATATTTTTTTTACTGTTGGGGGGCTTTGGGGAAATATCAGTGGTCTATACAGACCCCTGACATTTTCCTTTTAAAATAGAAAAAGAAATTGAGGACACAGAGTCCTCAATCTCTTTTTCTTCAGACTCTGTTCTAAATGAATGGAAAGCTCTCAATACAGAGGCTTCCCATTCATTCAGAAAATATTTACCATCAACCAGTACATAGTTACATAGTATTTGAGGTTGAATAAAGACATTAGTCCATCAAGTGCAACCTATTAGGATCTCATTCTAGGAGTACCCGTACCCCTGTATATTACGGTCCCTTAAGAAATCGTCCAAAAGTTTCTTGAACAATTCCACATTATTTGCTGAAATCACCGCCTGTGGCAGTGAGTTCCAGACCCTAACTGATCTTACTGTGAAGAACCCCCTTCGCCCCTTGTGCTGGAATTTTTTTTCCATCAATTTTAGGTGATGGCCTCTAGTTTTTGTAACGGAGTTAATTTTAAACAGTTTATCGCTAATGTTGCTACCACCATTAAACATTTTGTACATGGAAATCATATCCCCCCTTAATCTCCTCACCTCTAATGTGAACATGTTTAAATTTAGTAGCCTCGTCTCGTAGCTCTGGTCCTCCATACCCCTAATTAGTTTGGTTGCCCTTCGCTGGACTTTTTCCAACTCAAGGACATCTTTTCTTAGTACTGGTGACCAGAACTGGACCGCGTACTCCAGATGAGGTCGAACCAATGATCTATAAAGTGGCAAAATTATAGACTTGTCCCTGCAATACATCCCCTTTTTAATACAGGACAAGACCCTGCTAGCTTTGTTTACAGCAGCCTGGCACTGCAAACTACCTTTCAGTTTGTGGTCTACAATGACCCCCAAATCCTTCTCCATTTCTGACTTCCCTAGCGGCATACCCATAATTGTATAACCCATTTGTTTATTTTTAATTCCAAAGTGCATTACTTTGCATTTATCGACATTAAACCTCATCTGCCACATTAATGCCCACATTAATTCAGAAACTCATGACTGAATAGGAAGTGAGGTAAAGCACTTACTGTTCATTCATACATGGGGACTCATAGTACTGTGTCCACAGTTAATTACAAACATTGTTTATGCCGCACGCAGAGGATCGGTAAATATGACAGATATTTACCAATCCTCTGCTTTCCATCCTGAGTCACTCGGCCATGCACAGAGCCTTTTTTCTTGGACCCTCCACCTGTATAGGCAGAGGCAGTGGGGATCCTGAGGAGAAATTGAGTGCTGAAGTCATCGGGGGGTGGAGGAGGGTGTGCTGTCATTTTAGGATGGCCGAGCAAGGAGAAAGAGAGCCACCAGCTGTCAGATCCTGGCCGAGTGGCTCTCTCTCCTCATCGCTCGGCCATCCTGAAGTGACAGCCCCCCTCCTCTGCCGGCTTCAGCACTTCATTTCTCCTCGGATCCCCACTGCATCTGTCCATACAGGCGGAGGAGAGCAACGGGGATTCAGAGAAGCAGCAGGTTGTGACGACCCTCTTCCCCCGCTGTGCTGAGCCCTGGCTGCGCCCCCTTGCACCTGGGTCCGAGGCGATTGCCTGAATTGCCTCACCCTTGTTATGGCCCTGAGGGGG
>NW_017307401.1:146311-160374 GCF_000935625.1 Nanorana parkeri | reverse complement strand
ATAAAAATATTTAATAAAAAATTAATTAATAAATAAAAATTGATTTAAAAAAATGAAAAAGTTTCAAAAAAAATAAAATATTAAAATTTGAAAAATTAAAATAAAAACATGTGTGTGTGGGGGGGAGGTGCAGGGTACAGTTCCTGTGGTTGTTTATATAATGGGGGGGGGGGCGAAAAAAAAATTCTGCCCCGGCGCCCAGAACTCTGGTTACGCCACTGACAGGAAGTGAGAAGAAATCACTCCAAAGAGAGGGAAATCTCTGTAGGTCAGCAGGGTCAACAGAACTAGTGTCCCCATTGGAAGATTTCCCATCAATTCCTGTTCTGAAAAAAAGTTTTGGCTTCATTTGTACTTGAAAGTAAGTCATGAACAAATTTCCGTCGGTCTAAAGTTGTCCACTTATGCTAGGTGCACTTGTTGCTTTTTCTTCCTTTATTATCTTTCTGTGCTGGACCAGTATTCCTGGATGGGGCTACATTGTATGTAATAACTATTTATATTTTTTTTATCTTACATCCAAAAATAAAATGCAGACGTTAGTATACAGATATCTACTTTACATATTTGCAGTTTGCAAATAGGAAACCTGTCCTGAGAGAAATACTGGAGGACAGGTGTTATAAGAGCCAGTCGGGGCGAACAGTCTTGCTGGACCCCCCAAATATTGTAGAAAGGAGGTACTGTGTAATAGGCAACACACACCTCATCCCCTACAAACCAGTGATACCCTATGCCCAGTTCACACTTGCACTGCCCTTAGCTTTAGTATTTGATCCATTGACGAAGCAGACTCTACTAAATTGGCATCTGAACACCATTTACATACATGGTAACATTGCTATGCGAGTTAAAGTAGTGCAGTGGCATACTTTTTGAAGCACACCTAGTGCGCCTAACATGTGGTGCCAAAATGTGGCATGCACAATTTGTTGGTCCTTTGTGGTGAGTTGGGCAGCTTGTTTATGGCTGCCGTAATGCAACGCATGTTAATATGTGACAAAAAGCAAGTGTATTTAACACACTGCAGTGGTCTGGGTCCTAAGTAGTCAGAAAGTTGTACTCAAGGACAGGACCATGTCTACAGTTAGGTGCTCCAGCCACCATGTAGGAAGAATGTAAGGACCCACTCACATTATATGCATTGGGATGCGTTACTCAAGGCATTTCCAACACATAGACAAAGCTCATCCCTACACCGGAGAGGTTGGTGGGCCCGGGACCATAGTGGTAGGGACTGATACGGGGTTCAGGAGGGGGTGGCTGCACATTGTTGCCCACATCAGACCAGATCAGAAGGGGAGATCCCATGCTCCTCCATACATGAAGGATAGCAGTGACTTGGAAGTGTGGAAAAAGTGAGTTTTAGCAGGTGGGAGGTTGGTATTTTTAACAGAACCTGTCACCTTGGGCAACTGTAAAGATTCTGGTTATTTAGTCTACATGCCACCTGCCTCAGCATATCAGGACTAGTGATGAGTGAATTTAGGTGAAATAGGGTTTGGTGTGACTCAATCAGTTGCAGTGGGGTGCATTCCCCACCCCACACCTATACGTCACAAAGGGATGGGGAATGCACCCCTCCGCAACTGATTGGGCCAGGAGGAGGGAGTGGCAGCCACAGTTTTGAGTGGGCTTGGGCAAACTGGCTTCACACCAGGCCTAGGCTCATCTCTAATCAGGGCTAATTCTGATATTTTTAGAAGCTAACTGTGGTTTTAGAAACAATAATAAGTACTAATGAACTCCAACTACAAATAATATTCTGCCAGTCTCAGAAGTCCAATCCCAAAACAGAAAAACTGCATTACTGCGTAGATCAGTAGACTTACTGCAAACACCAGCCAACGTGTTCCTCTCTAAACAAAGTATACAAAATCCTAAATATTTCCATGCCTTTCCCATTAAAATCACCCGGGCTTAGTTATTAACACTTGAGAGGGTCAGCTGGTTTTAATCATATTGGTTTAGAGAATGTTGAAAATATTTTATACATTATGAGGTGGGTTTCAGGGTCTGAAAAACGTGACCATGTTTGTTACCTAGCCTCCCTCAGGCCGCCTTCTACTGTATTGGCTGCCTGAAAGACAAAGACCTATAACCTCGTTTATTTTTTCCCCTTTATCTTTACATAGTGATCCTGCACTTTCTGCCCTAGGGTAGGAAGTACTCAATATATTATATCGATAAAGGAGAAGGCCTGTCACCCTAAGGCAGCTAATGTGTTAGAGCTACAGAACACCTGGCCATCTCTTTCTCTCATTTGAATAGATAGGAAGTGTTCTGTGGTTCACATAGATGAATCAGGCAAGGCTGATAACACTGCTTAGGATATCAGTGCACCATAGGGAGAATGTATAGGAAGTTAGGAGCTCACGGGACTTCTGGCGGGATTAACAAGTATTTTTGGCACCTATTGAACAGATATAACAAAACACTTTCAATAGTGTGTTTACCAGAGCAAAAGGGGGAAAATAAGGGAAGTTTATATACACTTTAAAGCTCATGAATAAGAGGTGACTGGTGTCAGCACCCCTGGCAGTGTTTTATTGCTTCTCCCAACCCCTATGGCCCCTTTCACATGGCTGGTCTGATCTGGTCCACCTGTCAGTTTTTCAGGTGGACCCAATGCACAATGCAAATCTATGGGCAGCCGTGTGTAAACAGATGAGAGTCCATTTGCACCCAGTTACTCCCTCCTCCAGCCAGGTCTGGCGCAATGGATCTCTGATCCGTCTGTCTCTCCGGATCTGGCCGGAGGCTGTGCCGGATCGGGGTAATCTGATGTAAACTGACACATGTCCGTTTACATCAGATTCCCCATAGACCAACATGGGGTCTGGCAGTTGATTCACACATTCACATGTGTGAATCTTGGGTGAGAACATTCATAAATAGATTTGTCTAACTTTAATTTTATTTTTTTATTTAACTTTTCATTTATTTAACTTTTATCCAATATGTCTGTGAAGGTTCTCATTCAACCAGGTCATGGTATATCTGTAAAAGACAATTCAAGACAAATACAGGAAGTCCAGTTGCTTTGACTTATTTTTTACAGATATAACTTTTATCCAAGAATCTATATGAAAATGTGTGAATCTTGGGTGAGAACATTCATAAATAGATTTATGAAACTTACATCCAAGATTCTATTTGAAAATGTGTGAATCTTGGGTGAGAACATTCATAAATAGATTTATACGACTTTCATCTGAAATTTTTATTTGAAAATGTGTGAATCTTGGGTGAGAACATTCATAAATAGATTTATACAACTTTCATCTGAAATTCTATTTGAAAATGTGTGAATCGTAGGTGAGAACATTCATAATTAGATGTACACAACTTCCACCCAAAATTCTATTTTTGAAATGTGTGAATTTTGGGTGAAAGTATTCATAAATAGAGAGGGTGAATCTAGCCAGCGAGGACATAAAAACCTGACAGGTTTGCTGACCAGTCCCCTCTCTATCCTAAACTGAAAACGCAAGTTGTGGTTTTAGATACACTTTAAGATAAAGCATTTCTATACATCGCCCGGTTTATTTATAGCGTCTCCAGACTGAAAACAGCCACAAGCATAATTTGGTCACAATTTGAACGCATTAAAAAAAAAAAAAAAAGTTTAAAAAGCAGCTTATATTTCCACTAACCCAACTTTTCCACATGCCCTGCCACCAGCTCCATTAGACTCCACATTTCGTCAGGAAATCAGAAACAAATTTCTATAGCATTTTGTGAGGTCTATTATACTGTAGGTCAGTGGAACACATTCCATGTTTCTTCCATGGAGATTGATCGGTAATAGCCTACAGATGGTGAATTTATTAGGAATCTACACGGAGTGCTTCACATGGGTCAGACCAGAGGAATGTTAATTCATCCTTATTGATATTATAGGGCAAATGAATGACAGGTGAATAAATATATTAAGCAGTCATCATTCTGTAGAAATACAACGTGAACGTCTAATCCTTTAAAGAGCCATTTCCACTTAAAGCAGAATGCAAGCCAAATATAACAGAATGATAATGAAAAGCCCATTAAAGGATAAAATAACAAAACATTTGCTTCTCAGCTTTTGCTGCTATATTCATCTTCAATGTAGAGATTTCCCTGCAGTACCTTTTTTATGTCACTAGATGTCCTAGTGCAATGGCCAATATCTTTCTAACCCACGTCCTCTGAGCCCAATCGTTCTTCACACACTCTATCCACTCTGACATGGGGTGACATATGTGACCTTAGCTGTTCAGATTGCAGGAGTCCTGGTCAATCACAAGTTAAAATGTATCCTTAAATACTAAAAACCCTTAAATAATATGAATGGAAATATTGGCTTACTGTTCACATATCTATCTTGGTTTCTTACAGTGACCTACCTTTTTTTACTTTTTTCAGAATGTTTTTGAGACTTTTATGGCACAAACTTTTCATTCCAAACGGTAACATATCAAAAACGTTATATATACAGTTCCTTATTTCACCACAGCCTCATCCCCAATATTGTAATGAATACTATCATATTGTTACATGTCACATACTGTATCTCAATGAAACTAGAGGAGGCAGGAAAAGGGAGTACAACACGTTCTGTCAACAAGATTACCCCCATCATGTAAATAATACTGATATTGTTACATTTCATATATCTCAATGTAAGTAGAGGAGGCTGAAAAAGTGAGTCCTACATGTTCATACATACATAATACTAATATTGTTACATTTCATATATCTCAATGTTAAGTAGAGGAGGCGGGAAAAGGGAGTCCTACATGTTCTGTGAACAAGTTAATTTCTTCACTTTCCTTTACTTTATTTTAAACCTGACACTTTTAATTTGCATGAGCACTTCCTGTCTCAGGGTGACAACGCCGCCCTATTGACTCCCTAAGCAGAAGCAGTATTGTCACTTTTGGAATGTGCTCTCTCACTGTGTACTGCAAGCTGACAATCCATGGAGTGATGCATGCCTTGGGACTGAGTTTTACTTTGTGCACTTCCCATCCCCAATGATTAACAGGCACTACCTAGTAGGAGGATGTACTGCTGTTGCTACTGATAGAGGTGGAGTAAGGTAGCATGTTGACAGCGGTCTAACTCAATGTCTCAAACTGTGAATAAGTGGCTCAGCTGCTCGCGCACAAAGGAGCGAAGTGGCACAGCACCATGCTCGGCGCTCTTAATTTCACCCTAAAACCTTTTGTTTAGCATTATATTTAAAAAAAAAGGAAACAGATTTTATAATTGGGTGATGCACTTTGCCTGCAAGGATTTTAGAAGGGGGGTTTAATTATCCTTTAAAAGAATATTCCACCTTTTGGATCATGTTTCATGTTACACCTATATTTAGGATGTAACATGAAGCATGGTCTCACTCCCCAGTCCCCCCTTAAACTGTGCTCTACCCTTACCTGGATCACAGGGTTCTGCTCCCTGCAGGATTTTGTATTCATTTGAATTCTGTGCCATTATCATCATTCGTCGTCACCACGGTTGTAGTGCATTGATTACTTCCTCCAGCCCCATGACTATAAGACACTAACCTGCAAACATATCCCTGCTCAAAGACACGTGCGTACATGTGCCAGCACTCCTATGCTAAAAGTTTTGGGGAAAAGTGGTTTGGCACATAGACGTGCACATACGGGAATGTACGCTCACAATATCGCATGTACACATGCACGTTAGCACATTGGTGCACACTCGTTAGCGGGCACACTTTGTCTATTAAAACGAACAGAAGCCATTATCAAGTTGCTGAGTGGTCGTCAGCTTGTCCCTGTGTGCCCTGCATTCTGTTCATGCATTCCTGTTCTCCTGTTTTTAAACCCATCTTGTGACCATTGACTCCGCCTCCTCCTTCCGATTTGGTACCTTGACTTTCTGCTCTTGTGTGCATGATCCTGGCTTATGATTCCTGACCTCGCTCGTGTTTTTTCATTTAGCTCTTCAAGATTCTGCTTCCTGTGTATGACTCTGACTTCAGACCTGACTTGCCAATTGGTGCCCTGTCCTACCAGTACTCTGTGCCACCTCATCCAGCCACTGATTCTCCGGCTCCTGGCCTGTTATCCGGTCCAGTTCCAAGAGATCCCAGTGTCATCCTGGTCCTGCAAACTTGCCAGCTGGTCCAACGCACTCAAGCGCCTCTGTGTGATGTGTAGGACGAGAGGTTTACAGGTACTCACCTTCTCAATCGGGTCTCCATTCAGATACATGATAATGACCAACGGTCTGGACCTTGAGTTGGGGGAACAGTCTACAGAAGCCTGTGCACCAATGGAACTTGCAATGCTGTGCAGGCGCAAATTCAAAAAAATAATAAATGCTAATTTTTTTTTTATTAATGTGTTTGCATTTATTTATTTTATTAAAAGGTGGACTATGCCTTTAACACAACTCCTAACTGTCTCTTTTTTTGGAGCCGAATCTCTCTGTCCCTCTTCCCTCCTTCTCCTTTAACTAACACTAGACCTTTTATCCAACACCTTCATTATTGCACTTACTATTTTAAAAAGGGCGATAAAAAGAAAACGTAGTGATTAAAAAAAAGCTCTTGTTGGTTTAACCCAAGGGTGGGTAAACTCATGAGGCATTACAAGACTCTGACAGCCAAAAGCATGACTCCCATAGGCAAATACATGATGGGATTTTTAAATGCTGGAGGGCAGGAGTTTCCCCACCCATGGTTTAACCAATGATTATTACATATTAAAATAGAACGTAACTCAACTTCCCTTGCTTCCTTACTGGAGCCAACATCTTCTCCCCAGCTTCCTCTGAGTGCTGGGTCTTCAGCTGTCTTGATTGGCCAGTGGGGAATGACATAACTCCCACTCATTCATACAGGAGTTCATTTATCCAGGCACAAAGGTGTGCTGAGAATGCTCAGTGTACATTCTAAAATAGATTGCAAACAGACAGCTAGGATTGTTTTATTGCAGAAGAGACATAGCTACTCACTTCTGCAATAAAGTGCCTACCTGCTCACAATATTTTCGGTGTTTAATTCCAGTTTAATTTTTTATGGTCTGCGTAACTGAGGGAATGGCAGGGGTTTTGTCCTTTTCTACATACTGTGTACTGAAAGGTGTCTCGGATTATCATCTCAGGAAGTTCTGAGGTATGCCTTTAAGTTTGGTTTAGTTCCAATCCATGGGTACTATCTGCATGAAGTTCTCATGTTTCCCTATACTATAATATGAATTATTAGGCTTCACCGAATTAGATGGGAATATGGCTGTATAACTGTAAGGCCCCATTCACGGTGGTGATCCATTCAGATTTGTCAGTTTTTCAGGTGGATCTGATCGGAAGCCCAATGCAATTCTATGGCCAGCCAGATGTAAATGCACATGTAACGGTTTACATCCAATAATCTCGAAATCAGTTCGGCTCTGAAAAAAAATTAACCAAAATTTGCTTTCTTTTTTTACCTTTATGTGACCGATTGGAGGTAATTGAATGTAAATGAACATATGGGGTCTGCCCATAGACCTAACATGGGTTCATTCAGTTCAATTTTTTACTACATTACAAGATCCCACTGATACGCTGCACCTGCAAAAAAAAGGGGAAGGCTTGCATCCTTCTCCATTTTTCGGACTTGATCGGAGGTGATTGAATGTAAACAGACACATGTTCACTTATATCCAGATGCCTATAGACCTAACATGGGTCTGTTCAGTACAGTTCTTCCCTTCACTACAAGAATGGATGTCACAGAAGTGACACCCATTTTCAAACTTTAGAATCTGAATGTATATGTAATCCCTACAGACGTGGGATTGAGCGTTTAATCACAGAATACTGTTTTATTATCACATTTTTATTATCACATTTTTATCAACGAAATATTGAACAGAACAAAGACACAGTTTACTAATTATAATAATTTATTTATTTATTATACATATTTTACACTAATTTATGAATCTTTATTCACTCATTTATTCATTTATCCATCTATTTTTTATTTTTATTTTTCACTTGAATATAAATAGCAAGATGACACAGTAAGAACATTGCTCACTACCAAGCGCAACATAATTGCTCACATTGACCCATTCCATACTGCTCCGATCAGCAGGGGATCCATGCACGGATGGGCGCCCATGTAAAAGGTGCCCTATAGGTACACTAGATTGGTTCTTGCTGTAACTTCAATGGAAGCAAGAACTGAGGTCAATTGATATACAGTATGTGCTCAGTAAATCACTGTGGAATATGACAGCACATCATTTTGGGAAATGAGTGATAACAATAACCATAAAAAAGATGAAAAGATGAAACCATAAAAAAGATGAAAATAAAATAACACGTTCCCTTTAAGAGCTATTTATATCTGTTTTAGCGGGGTGTATTAGACTGGTCTGCAGTCATGAATGTCCTTATCTGTTATCCTGCAGGCAAGACGCATTCATAGCAAACAAAACTCTCAGCAGAACGAGGGCACAAGGTTCTGTACCTTCCAGTGAAACACCTGCTATATACAGATTACATTTCCACACTGTAACTCACAAAGGGGCCCCTTCTCCTTCTTTTGTCCGCCCGGCTCTTTGTGGCCTCTGCAACGGAGTTAAAGCTAATGACTCCAGGTATAAAGATTTCAAAGGGAAGTCGGAAACCAAAGAAAGCAGTTGAGAATAGAGAATAGAAACTCAAGTATATTGTTATAAATCTGCACCGTGAATACAAGCAAGCAACCTGTCTGCCAAGAAATTAAAGGCGCAATAAACCAAAAACACAATTTGCCGGTTGCAGAAAGAGGCGCTTAGTTTATCTAAAGATAGAAATATATATTACTAGGCTTCAAAATCTGACCCTGGTTACTCAAACATCCCTTGGGCACATTTACAGTGCTCTGTGTGAGTGGCACCCTAGCGCACCATTCAGCAAAGCACAATGTATAACGCACTACAGCACACCACAACACACACAGTGGGGGATATTTATCTGTCACACAGCATGGCAATGCTAAACAGGAGCAGAGGTACAGGTTATACAACAGATTTACCACAAGGTTACAGCTTGAGTCATAAATTCCTCCTTTGGCCACTGTAATGCAGCAATACGACAGAATGACACCTGACCCTGAAACTGAAAATCTGTCTCATCTTCAGTAATAAATCTGTTGCAGACCTGTCCAAATCTGTCCCAGTTGAGTGTTCAGGCACACGGACCACAAATGCACCAGAAAATTGTTGCATAGACTTTGCTAAAAGAGAGGCCGACTTATTTGCATCGAGGACTTCATGCATTCGGGCGTATGATTTTATGGAGCCGGCTGCAGGATCCTATGTAAAATCTTGCTGTGCACCGTACCCATGCAACATTTTTGCTAACGTTTACATGCATCCAGTTTTTAGCGTAAACTGGCTCAACTGGTTGCTAGGATGCAGGCTGCTGTTGCTGAGCTGCCTAGCATCCTTTGTTGCTGGGACACAGAAGGCTGTTGCTTGGACGCAGACCATTCTTGTTAAGCTGCCTAACATCCATTGTTGATAAGATTCAGATGGGTCTTGCTGAACCACCTAGCATCCTATGCTGCTAAGACACAGGCGGCTTTTGCTGAGTCACCTAGCATCTTTTATTGCTAGGACACAAATGGTTCTTGCTAAGCTGCCTAGCATCCATTGTTGCTAGGATACAGGTGCTTCTTGCTTAGCCACTTAGCATCCTTTGTTACTTGGATACAAGTAGCCTTTGCTGAGCCGCCTATGAACCTTGGTTGGTAGGACACAGATGGTTTTTGCTGAGCTGCCTAGCATATTTAATGTTCTTCTAAGCAAGTAAAACTTAATTCAGCATTCCTCAAAATCTCAGCGCTTCATCTAAACACATAACCAACAGGTTATGGGCCCTGACACTGAACAGAATACTGCAAGTCAACAAGAGCTGCAGCCAAGCTACTAAAAGATGGCAAGCTGTTCAGATATGAAGTTTGCAATTGCAAAGCTCAACAATACAAACTATCAGCTATGGAAGTTCAAGCTTGAAATGCTGCTAAGCAAAGATGACTTGTGGCAAGTACTCAGTACAGACAGCCCCAGTAATGGACCCATGGAGGAAAGGGACAAGAAGAACAGGCAAGCAAAAGCAATTATAGGTCTGCTGATGGATGACGAGTCGACAAGCTCATCAACATAAGAAAAGAAAATACAACAAAAGGTATGTGGATTGCATTACAAAAACTGCATGAACGTTGAAACCTAAACAGTAAACTGTATCTGCTATGCAAGCTATATAAGATGAGGCTAGAAAAAGGCCAGGAGATGCGTGAACATGTGAATACCATGCTGGAAGTCGTAGAACAACTACGTGCAATTGGAGAGGAAATTAAAGATAAGCATGTGGTGGCATTACTGCTATGCAGCCTTCCAGAGAGAAAAGTTAAACGTCATATAGCAACGCTAATGCTGTTGAGAAGGGGTATTGGAAATACAATAGCATATACTTCTGTAATTTGTCTATGGAGCTGTACATGGCTCTGTAGTGCACTGTTAGTCTTTATGTGCATGCTATGATACACAGGAAGTTTTTTTTTTTTTTCTCTATGTTTTCAGCATAATGCTGTATTTTACATGTAATGTTCTTCTAAGCAAGTAAAACTTAACTCAGCATTCCTCAACATCTCAGTGCTTCATCTAAACACATAACCAACACACCAAACATTCGCCAATACCGTTTACTGCAAATCTGGTTTCCATTTTGTTCCGTTTTGCAGGTCTGTTTTATGCAATCAGCATTTGTAGATGGGCGAATTATATATTTTTCTGTGATTTACCCTTCATATCTGTAGGAGTTCAACTTTAAATATCCAAGTTCAGCTTTAAATGTTACCCTTCTAATTATTAGATGAGCCTTATTGTGTTATTCCACCTGTAAGGCTATGAATGTTTTTTTTACCATATATGAATATAATGAATTCAGTTAATTGGCGGATGTGCATTAGGAATATTTGTGTGATATTTTTAGATGTTTTTCTCACCACACAGGAAATGTGGATTCCAAAATCACACTGTAGACCCTATTCTGCATTTCCTTTGTGGTTTTCTGTTGTAGAAGTGCTGATCTCTCATTAGTGTCTCCCTTAACACATACAAATCTGTTTTCTTGTATTCCCTAACAATAACTGCCAAACTGCAGATGACTCAGAATTATATTGTGTATTTAAATGCATTGTTTTCCTGTCTCTGATGTGGGATCCAATTTAATGTAGATGAAATTAAAGAAAATATGAGATTGTATTTACAGTATAACCACTTAATATCCATCCAGCAATTATCATAGTTTTCGTAGCTCCGTGAGACTAATTTCTATAATATGTGAGAAAACCAACAGGTATTGTGATTGTAAATAACTTAATGCTAGCCCTCACAGCCTTGCCTACACACAAAAACATGATAGCTGGGGACTTAGGTAGGTTGGTAACCATTGCTATCCAGGAAAGACTGAAGCTGTACAAATCATAAAATCAATTCAATTTATCTAAGAGGTATCATGTGCTGACAGCAATATGTGGCCTTCCACTGCTGACCTCCCTATGGAATGTTAGTTACCTGGCCTTCGTGATGAACCAATTGCTTTAAAGCGAATCTTTACCCCCAAACCCAAAAAGCCAATGTACATGCAGCACTGCATTTCTAAAATTACTTTTTTTAAAAAAAAGTTTAGATATTTTTCCTGGTTTTAGAGGCACTGATGACGTATCCCCGGCCTAACAGGTGCCCACTGGCAAGGCTACGTCAATAGTGCCTTCTCGTCAGATATAGCGCATCCTTGTTATTGAAGGATAACAATATTCATCCCATCCACTCTCTTCTCCCCCTGAAGGCCACCTCACAGGTTTTTTTAATGCTTTTTAAATTCATTATACTTACCTTTTATGAAGTTTCCAGGCTGGTTCGCCAAATCTCACCAGATCTAGTGCATGCTTGTTATTAAAGGATAACAATATTCATCCCAACCACTCTCTTCTCCCCCTGAAGGTCCACTCACAGGTGTTTTTTATGCTTTTTAAAAATTCATTATACTTACCTTTTATGCCGTCTTCAGGCTGGTTACTAATGCTGCAGAGTACTCTTTCTCTTTGCCTCCTTACTGGCCAGTTCCTACTGCTGCAGAGAGAGGTGCTGGCGTTATGACATCAGCAGCACTCTGCACCAATACACTATGAATGAAGGGCATTTGGTGTCACCCAGCAGGGGGCGGGTTCATGACCCCCTGCATTCACAGTAAAACCCTCCTTCTGAGTGACACTGGGCATCATTCCACTCTAAAGACTGGTGACATCTTCTGGTGAAGAAGAGGTACTGCAGGGGAGTATTGCATTCTAAGCTGCTTTGCTGTAGAAAATTTTTCAGAATTTAAAATTGAGGCTGACCATACCTGACAATTAGACAATATTTGCTTAACCCAGAGTTCAGGTTTACAGTTTGAAATTATTATAAGGCTTTCACCCTCTGGGGTTGAATTACTAAAGGCAAATAGGCTCTTCACTTTGCAAGGGCATTTTCCCTTTGCTTCGTGAATATGTTGAATATTTGCTTTGCAAAGTATACCGATTCTCTTCAGGGAAAATAAAAAAACATTATTTTCTCTTGCACATAATTGGACGATGGAAGTCAGCAGAGCTTCATCTCATTCACTAAGCTAAGGGGAAATTATCTTGCAAAGTGAACAGCCTGTTTGCCTCCAGTAAATAAGCCCCACTGTTTCACTCCTGGACCTGCAAAGACTTGCTCATTTTTGTTGTTATGAGCTTTCTTTGAAAATATGCCCTGCAATCACTTCCAGGTAAATCTTTTTTTTATATGTAACACTGCTTTAAATCATTTATTGGGTGAGAGTCATGTGTCGGCTTCGCCGGAGATTTTCTTTGCACGCTCGCTTTATTTCGCTACAGGGCTAAACTGGAAGAGGCCCCTCTGCAAACAATTTGTTTTGCAGGATACTGGAAGTGGACAAGATTGTATCTCGCTCTGTCAGATGCCCTTTTCCACTGACCTTAGTGAAATAAGAAAACAGTCAGATGTCTTATTCTTGCTGTAGATGTAAGAGAAGAGGGGGAAAAAATGGAACAAATGTGTTCCTTAAGCAATGCTTCAATCCAAATGTTCCATTACATCCTAAAAGCTGTCCAGCACAACACAACGGGCTGTGCTCATACGTTGTGCATTAACCTGTTACCTCTTCATCTGTAGCCACACATGCTTTTACAAACAGCGTTTGCATATGACAGGCATGCTCACCCAGTAAACAGAAGCATAAACAAGCTTCTTAAAGCAGAACTCTAGGCAGGTATTAGTCCTTTAAATACTTACATGTATTTTGACATATCAGTGGCGGAACTACCACCATAGCGACTGATGCGGTCGCTATGGGGCCTGCGGCACTGGGGGGGCCTGGATCCCCGCTGCTCTCCTTCGCTTGTATGGGCTGAGGCAGTGGGGATCCGAAAAAAAATTGACGGCGCAGTGATCGAACAGCAGGCGGGGAGGAGAGTGGAGCCGCTGTCTTCCTGTCAGTTTCAGGATGACAGCGGCTGTGTGCATGGCCGAGCGGAGGATCGGTAAGTAACAGGGATATTTATCCTCTGTGTGCAGCACAAACACTGGAGTGATCGTCTGATCACTCCAGTGTTTGTAAATAACTGGGGGACACATAGTACTATGTGTCCCCAGTGATGAATGAACAGGAGGTGATTTATATCACCTCCTGTTCATTCATGAATTTCTCAATGGGGAGAAGCACTTACTACAGAGGCTTTTCCCCATTGAGAATCTGCTTGATAGTAAATATCTTACTATCAGCAGTTTGTGAATGAATGGGAAGCCTCTGTACTGAGTGCTTCCCATTCACTGAGTGCTGAGGCTGCAGAAAAAGGACTTTGGACTTTGTGTCCTCAATGTCTTCTTCTATTTCAAAAGGGGAATGTCAGGGGTCTGTGTAGACCCCTAATATTTCCCTGAAGCCCCCCAACAGTAAAATAATAACTACAAAATAAATAAAAAATGTGTAAATATTTTTTTTTTAAAAGCACAACCCCCCCCCCC
>NW_017307401.1:126331-146002 GCF_000935625.1 Nanorana parkeri | reverse complement strand
ACATGCGCGGCTCTGCGTTGTTAGAACGCATCACAGTGCATGATTTTTTTCTTTTGTAAAAAAACATGAATTTAACTGTGGCAGCGCATGGCAAAGCTTTGTGACACATTGCCGTGCGTTGTGATACCTTGTGTTGTAATTAAATATACGCGTGTATCATTTTATCACAACACAAACACCAACACAGCGCAAAAACCATTTATAACATAAATCACTTATTTACAGTTTAACGTTCCTTCATTTTTTTTATAATCCCCCTTTCCTCAGCCTCTCATTGGTGTGGCAGTATTAAAGTGAAGTGTTAGGCCTCATTCAGGCGCCATTCACACCAGGGCGGAAGCGTTTCACCGTGGTTTCCGCACGATTTTTAAAAGAGCATTTTTGGCTGTTTTTAGTTGTGTTTCAGCGCTGAAGCGCAATTAAAAAAGCACTAAACCGTGCTGATCAGCGCATTTCTATTAAAATGGGGATGGGGGTTTCGTTGGGGGGGTGGGGCCTTACAACATTTTTCTATGGGGCCCTGGGATTTCTAGTTACTCCCCTGTCTAGTATAGTAACTGATTCTGCCCATGTTCTCTTGGATTCAGACTGGGAGAGGGAGGGCCAGTGCTAAGGACTAATCAGGCTCTGCTGCATGCACATGTGCACACAGGGGGCGTGCTGACAGGTGGAGAGATTACAGTGAGCAGAGTTGATGACTAAACTACGTGTTGCTGCTCCGCTGTAGGTGGGGAATCGACACCACTGTATACCATAATTCTAAAATGGTGTCACCCTCCCAACTTTGCTGCCTGGCAATAAGGATATAATTAGGGTGCCCTGTTACACTGCTGGAGGTCTAATGTCACTGAATCCCTTGCCTTACATTCTGCATTATAGAGAACACAACAAACTATCCCATCCCTGTGTCTCTGAAAAACCTGCAGGGTTATGTCCTGAGTGAAAGTCTATAAACAGTCTATAAACCCTAAGAGTGGCCCCCAGATTCTAGTTAAAGCATAATGTATCTGTTTAGGGTTTGTTTCCTGAATAGTACACTGTTTATGGGGAATATGATACAAATATGTTGCAAAGCATTGAAATATGTCAATAACATTATTTTTTGGTACAAACATATTGGGGATTTAGGATCCCTACAGTTTGGGAGCTACATCAGTATTGCACTATAAGCCATGATCTGCAGGCAGATATAAAACAGAGCTCAGACTGGGGGAGGAAGAAGCAGCACAGAGTGCCAGTCAGTTGTGTTGCGGTGCAAAAAGCATGCTGATAAGGGAAGAGAGGAAAGTTAGAGAGAGTAGAAGTAAGGAAGAGACTTGTAAGTGTTACATAACTGCAAAAGGGAAAAATCAGGTCCCCTGCCCTGCATGGCAGAGCTGTGAGGCAGAGCTGTGTAAATCTCAGCACTGGAGTGAAGTACAAATCCCTTAGCAGGCAAATCGAAAAAACAACAACGTGTAGCTCACCCATAGCAAGTTTCCCATTTCCTCATTCTGTGCACAGATCTTTCTCCCAGGACAGAATGCACAATAGAATAGACATTTCCAGCACTCAAAATCCTTTATTGTGTAAACATAAAATTCACACACAGCCGCTGAAGTGTTTCTGCCTAAGTGGTCTTAGCTATAGCGGGTCACAGCTATGACTAAGGCCACTTAGGCAGAAACGCTTTATCAGTTCTGTGTGGGGATTGTATGTTTACACAATGAAAGATACCTGGCGGATTTCGAGTGCTGGAAACCTAATGTGTTGCTTAGGAGGTAAAACCTTTCCCTTATATACAGTTTAATTTTTTTGCAAAAGAGTTACTTGCAGTTATTAGAAGTAATTTTACTCCTAAGTTTAAGATATTTTATACTAGTACCAGAAAAGCAATTGATTTAAAACTGTTGATGTGGTCTATGTCATACTAGTATCGTTTAAAGTAGAAATATTCTCAATTATTCTATTTTTTTATTACAGAGGGCGCGGCCCCGAAAATACTATGCAAGACACTGGCACGGCGTGCGTCAGCACTACATTCTGTAACTGCCAGCAGTGATCCCAGAGATGCAAACTGACTATGCCAGCATGGACCTGCTTCCATGATTGGTGTGGTCAGATTGAAACAGGAACATAGGAGACTGGCTGGGTTACCAGGTATTTAGCAGCAACATAACAAATAAAACATTTGAGAGGCAACATTCACAAAGAACTATATGAATACACCTTCACGTATATGGAATCATCACTTTTGTGGTCACACATACTTTAAAGTGGACCTTTACCCCGTTTGACTAAATATCATATCATCATACAGCTCTGCATGCTGATATGAAATCATCTTACATTCATTAGCTATTTTTGTTTTACTTACAATTTTTTTTTTCCACTTCCTGGTAAATTTTGGCACAAATTATGTCATTGTGCCCAAGCATTGCATCCTGGGAAGGTTACATTAGCAGAGCATTGCTGGGAAATCTCATCTGTAATCTGATGAGATCTCATGGAAAGGCATTTTCCTGCCCTGAGATGATGTGCATGGTCACATGTCCTAGTCACATATGTCAGAGTTCCAGGAAGTAAGGCGATCCAGTAACCTGCCTTTAGTTAAAATGGCCACTGTCAGAACACTGAGGAAGAAAAGAAAAATAAGGTATGCAAAAAATTAAAAGCCAGCAATTATCTAGAAATATGTGCTTGTAGATTATCATTACTAAACATTTCTAAAGGTGCATTTGTTGTTATTTTGAAAATACGGGTAAAGCTCCTCTTTAAAGGAGTGTAACATAGCCAAGTCAGCACAAATGGCACTGATTTTCTGTAACGTGGTATCCACTCTTATTCAAATGTATGTCATTTTATGTAAGTCGTACAGAACTGTGACAACAGCAAAAAAAATTAATTGAATTCCAAGAAGACCCCAGAACAAGAGCTGATTTCAAAAAAGGCTTGGCTGGATGTCAACTAATTGTTGTGTAAGAAGATCACAGCTTACCCTAGCTTGGGTAGGAGGGCAATTAAAGTTTTGTACTCCCTTTACAACTACTATGAAACTGTATTCTCTGCATTACTGAACCTGAAATCCAAGAGGAGAAATCAAGTTGATGTGTCAGATGACCTGCGAGTAACATTACCAGTAATGGGACCTCTGTTCCATGTTGTGTCTCACTATTTGTAGCTAGCTGGTGTATTTGCATTTTTTATATAGTGTGGCAGTGTAAGCCAATGCCACGGTGGAGGATGGCGACCTTGGCACCCAGGACTCTCAGCCAAAGGGGCTGAGAGGGTCCAGAAAGTAAAGCAGGTTATAAGGAAGAACCTGGCTTTTCAGGTTATTCCAGGTTTTCCTATTTGCAGCTGGGATCTGGAGCTCTGGAGATTTCGTAGAGCTCTGGGTGGGATGAGATCTCCAGTCCTGGGGCCAGGTGTTGCCAATCACCAGCCTGGGCTAATCAGGTGGCTGAGAGCAGCCTTATCAGGAAGCCAGCCGAGTGCTCAGGGGAGTGTTGGAGTTGTGTGTGTGTGTGCAGGGAGCACATGGACACAGACCACCTCGGGTGCATGCTAGACGCACACGGAACAGCCAGGGGTGGCTGGGAGAGGTCAGGAAGGTCGGTGACCCTAGGACCTGCGGTACAGACTGCTAAGAGAGCAGAGTGAGGGCTCACGAGGGGTGAGCAGCGTGAGTGTCTTGAAGCTGAGGAAAGCTACAGAGCCATAACAAGGACTGTCTTATGTTGCTGTTTCAAGCTATTTTGTGTTTGCCCTTGTAATAAACTGCATTCTACTTGATTTACCTGGATTTACCTACTTGATTTACCTGGACTACAGTGGAGTGCTTTTGACATGTTTTGAAGTCATACTGGCTACCTAAACGAGCTGTAAAGGAGATGAGGGGACATATTGGACAATCCATTGGGGGCTTGCATGAGTTGGGAACTATCTTTTATTTCTTCTGCACTGTTTTCTAAGTCTTTAGAAAGAAAGCTGATTTCAAAAAGGCTTGGCTGGATATCAATCAGTTTTGTGTGAGTAGATCACAGCTTACTCTAGCTTGTTTTTGAGGGCAATAGATGTTTTGTGTTCCCTTCACAACTACTTATTTTGTGAAACTGGATGCTCTGCGTTACTGAACTTGAAATCTAAGTGGAGAAATTAAGTTGATGCTTCAGATGACCTGTGAGTAACATTGTCAGTAACTGGACCACGGTGCAATGTTGTGATTGCGCAAAAAAATTCTGTTTTTATATAAATAAATGAAATATGCTTAGGATTTTGTTTTGGCTGTTTTGTTCCTAGTTAGCCACATGTAAATTAAAACCAATCTACTGACATGTTTTGCAGTCATACTGGCGCCTAAAAGAATTGTAAATGAGATCTGGGGTCATATTGGACAATCCATTGGGGGTCTGTAATCGTAAAAAGGTTAAGAACCTCAGAAGTAAACATTGTATAACCAGACAGGAAAAAACTGCTTTATATACATAAATATATCATATGTATCAGCTTTGTAAATCTGGATGCTTAATGGTTCAGGCGGTAAAAAAGAAATGATTTGCATGGCTCTACTTTCTATCCTTAAATGAAGAATAGAGCCTTTAGTCTTTTGCATTTGGAATGTATGTTAAACATGCAGATACCTTCTGTTTTAATAAGGTTCTCTTGTTCTTCAAACTGTAAAGCTGTAAAAGTCGCAGTCATTGATTATTAGGCTGTGAGACTTCACAGACCTATAATTAGTAGTTTATGTGCTTTTTGTGCTAATTAGGATGGAATAGCACCCAGGCAGATTTCCAAATGACCATAATCAGGGGTATGCAGCTTCAACGCTCCAGCTGTGGTGAATCTACAAATCCTTTCATGCTTCTGGGAGTCATGTCTGCGGCTGTCAGAGTCTTGCAATGCCTAATGGGACTTGTAGTTCCACAACAGCTGGAGTGCTGAGGTTTCCTACCCCTGGTCTGATTCCCTGGCTTAAAGAAAACCTTTATTGATCCGAAGGCTTGAATACTTTCGGAGGCACTGGCCTGGAAAAACTATGCAAGGTCGTTATTCTGACTTCACTCTTCTGAGATGAGTTCCTAATCTGCATGCTTGTTCCAGGTCAGAAACTCAGAGAGTATTGAAGTTAGATTGTATCAGCAATGACAGCCTTTGTATTTCTGCCAGTACAGGTTTACACATGAAGAGCAAAGTGGTAGTGTCTCTGCAAAGAGCAGCCCCCGCACCCCCTTATTCTCACCTTGCTTCTGCCCTCTTGCAGCTCCTTCCTCCTCCACACCCAGTGCTGAAAATGGCGATGACCCGGAGGAGCAGAGATGTCATGCTTCCAGTCATGTGACAGTGCAAATGGCTGCTAGGCCCAGGTAAGGTCACAGAAGAACATGTCACATTCTCCACCATGCTGGGGTATTCTCACTGGATGTGGAGGAACAAGAAGCTGTGAGGGAACACAGACAAGAAATAAGGGACTTGAGGTTCTTATAGTTCTTCAGAGTCCTCCCCATCATAAACCATAGTTATGGTAACCCGTCAAAGAAACTGAAAGCTACATTTGAAAACTCATCTTGCGTTTCCCTTATATAGACTAGTTCAATGTCAGCAATTATCAACAGCTCCTGACCCATTCTGCTTATGGCCCCACTTAACGAGGACCTGTACTGTGAAAACTGTTCCCAAAAAAGTAAGAAGAGAAAACTTAGAGCTAACCACCAGTATTGCCCTTGGTCTCCCTGAAGCTGATATTTCCCCTATTATTGATTTGATGGGAAGCCAACTGCTTACTGGAATTTTTCTTTAAATGGACTCATGGAGCTCACCCCTAAGGCAACCAGCTTCAAGCCGCCCTTGGAGGCCACACTACCCCCGCCACAAAAAAGTAGCAGGCCACTCCCATCACAGTCAAGAAACAAAGGTTCCGTTTCTCTGCCCCGGAACTAGCGTTTAGTCTAGTGGTCAAAATGCCTTGTGTACTGGGTAAAGTTGTCTATATATGTGTTCAGGCTAAACAAAAGTAATCTAACTGATTTCTCCATCCATGCTAAACAACACGGATAGGCATATCTCTCCGAATGGGTGAATCACTCCTGCCGGGCTATTGTATACTGGCTGCCAGCACCCGCAGCAATCAGAATTCCCCAACAGTGACTGCAGCTGATAACAGTCACTGTTTGGCCAACAGTTTTCCACAATTTCTGCTCCTTCGGAAAAAGACAGTGGAAAGATTACATAGTTACATAGTATTTGAGGTTGAATAAAGACATAAGTCCATCAAGTCCAACCTATTGTGTGTATGCATTTATGAGCTGGTGTGTGCGTGTATATGAGTCCATGTGTGATTTTTCTCTTAGCAATACCTGTACCCCTGAATGTTATGGTCTCCCAGGAACTCGTCCAGGAGTCTCTTGAATGAGTCCACACTCTTAGCTGAAATCACTTCTTGTGGCAGCGAGTTCCAGACCTTAACCACTCTAACTGTGAAGAACCCCCTGCGCCCTGTGTGGTGAAATTTTTTTTCCACCAATTTTTGGTTGTGCCCTCTGATCTTTGTTACAGAGCTGACCGTAAACAGTTTGTTACTGAGGTTGCTGACACCCTTGAATAGTTTATACATGAAAATCATGTCCCCCCTTAATCTCCTAACCTCCAACGAGAACATATTTAATTTTAACAACCTTGTTTCATAGTTCAGATCCTCGAACCTCCTCGAGATTGACTTTTGTTAAGCCAGGTGGTGCCAGCAGGGCCATATACACAGGGCCAGATTTACTCTCCCTGCCACCCCAAGGCCAGGTTCCGCAATACTGTTGCCACCTGGAGATTAGCAATGCCCCCAAAGGAGGTAAGTGTTTATGTATGTGCAGGTACTGTATGTGTATGCAGCCAGTATCACTGGAATGCTGTGTGCACCTGGTTCCCACCTATCCACCTTTCTGTTGACACTGACACTGCACCTGGCCCCCACCTACAGGCACTGTTAATTTCATTGGACTGGTGGATAAGTGAAAGTCAGGTGCAAGGACCATTTCAATGACACTGCTTATAGGTGGCAGCATATAATTTATGTGTAAATAAATTAGTTCCATTTGTATAGAGGTCGGTATGATGAGTCTAAAAACATTTGCTTTTGTGTTCTTTCTTGAAGCATCCAAATCTTGGCTCTGTTTCGTTCATCAGTTTGATCTATGCACAAGGCATATTTTCCCCTCAAAATTGTTTAGTGGGAATATGCTCAAAACAAATATGAAACACAAAAACAGAGAGAAAATGTTACATTCCAGTAAGACATATTTTAAGCTTTGGCAAAGGGGGCTTGTTTGGGAAAAAAAAAAGCGCGTTCCTTTGCTTCAAGTTTCCGATTTCAAAATCCATACTTCTCCAAAAATGAGTCACGGAAATCTCGGTTATGGGAAATGTATAGTATATAACTCAAGGTCACCTTTGTCCTGAGTCTCTTGATGCTTAACAAGCACCTCAAATATTCAAATAGCTATATTGGGTTGCTCAGTGGCTGAAACTCCTGACTTGCAAGACCAAGGTCCTAACAAGGACACTACCTGCATGGAGTTTGCACGTCCTCCCTGTATTTGTGTAGGTTTTTTCTGGGTGCTGTGGATTTCTCCCACCCCCGTAAGATATGCTGGTAGGTTAACTTGCCCTAGTATGTGAGGTAGGGGCCCTAGATTGTAAGCTCCTTGAGGGCAGGGACTGTTGTGACTATACAATATGTAAAAGCTCTGCGTAAATTGATGGTGCAACAAAAATACCTGTAATAATAATAATTTTATTTCAGTGACCACTACAAACACAAAAATAGCTGTACCATTAACAGGATGAAAGATGTTATTGTCCATATGAGTATAAATACTTTAAACAAATGAATGCCACCCTGCAATATTTTTCCCCTTATTGCACATACACTTAATGGAGTTCTAAAGTCCCAGCATATACTCTCCTGTTATAACATCATCATTGTAATAAGAATACATACTAGAGTTGTTTTTGATAATGCAAGCAAAGCTTACTTGAAAAAAATCCCTTTTATGTAGTGAGTGCTGCCTTCTGTCTGTCCATCACTTTTATCAGCTTCCTGGATTCCCAGTGTGCTTTGCATCTCTTTCCCTGCCGCTTGATGTGATGTAATCTCTATTTGTAAAGACTACATATCCCATCACGTATTGCTTTCAGCAAGCAATGATAGTGTTACTTGTTCAGACATTGAGTTGTAGTTCAGACGGCAGGCTCTGTTAGTTTGTGACACAAATAAGTGCATATTCACAGGGTATTGAGGAAGTACATCCTATGGGCATCTTCAATAAGTAAGTTTACAAACTTCTAAATGGATATGGTTATTAGGAGCGGGATAGAAATACATATTTATTTTTAGGTTTTGACTATAGATACCCTTTAAAGTAGATGTACAATGTAAACCAAATCACTAAAATATCATAACTTCTTTAATAAAGTAACATAATTTCAAAAGTAATTACACTTTGTTGCTTTGCAGCTTGAAATGAAGACAGACTTATCCTGCTGTATTTACTCAGTGCAACTTATAACATCCAAGTGAAAGATAAAACACCAACATGTCAGAAAAAAATAAAACAAACTTAAAAACAGAATCACTGAGTTGGAAAAAGGATATACCCTCCTAAAAATGACTTGTAAACTCAATCAGGTGTAGCTAATCACCTCCTCAATGCCACGCAAAGCCATTTACCTTTCAAGCTGTGGTCATTTTGATTAGCGCAGCATGAACACAGCTTTCCTGGAGTATTTCAGTCACTGGTAGTGCAACTGAAGCAAGCAATCAACTATGGGTGGCACGGCACTGTCAAAAGATCTCTGGGATAAAGTTGTGGACAGGCAAAAGCCAGGAGACGGATACATACACATTTCAAAGGCTTTATCAATGCCTAGAAGCAGAGTGAAGTCTAGTATTAAGAAGTGGAAGGTATTTGGTACAACACAGATCCTCCCTGGTTCAGGACGTTGCTCCAAACTAGATGAAGGAGCCAGAAGGAAACTGGTCAGAGAGGCTACCAAGAGGACTACAGCAATTCTGAAGCATTTGCAGGAATTTATGACAAAGAGTGGTCATTGTGTGCATGTGAAAACAATATCACAAATTCTTCACAAATGTTGCTTGTATGGGAGGGTTGTAAGAAAAAAGCCACTCCTCAAGAAAGGCCACATGCAGTCACAACTGAGCTTTGCCAAAACGCACCTTGAAGATTCTGAGGCCACATGGAAAAAGGTGTTATGGTCAGATGAGACTAAAATTGAATTGTTTGGCCTCAACACCAAACGATATGTCTGGCAAAAATCCAATACAGCTTACCATCCAAATAACACCATTCCTACAGAAATGCATGGAGGGGGTAATATCCTGTTATTGGGGTGTTTCTCTGCAGCAGGGCCTGGAGCACTTGTCAGGATAGAAGGAAAAAAGGATGGGGCAAAATATTGTCAAAGTCTTGAAGAAAACCTGCTGCCCTCTTCCAGAAATGACCACACAGTAGTTGAAGGAGAAAAATGTGAATGTCCTTGCATGGCCTAGTCAGAGCCCAGACTTAAACGCCATTGAAAATCTGTGAAGACTGCAGTCCAAAAACGGTCACCATCAAATGTAAGTGAACATGAGCAGTTCTGCAAAGAAGAGTGGGCAAATATTGCAAAGTGTAGATGTGCAAAGTTAGTAGAGACATATACCAACAGACTTAAGACTGTAATTAAAGCAGAAGTTGGTTCAACAAAATACTGACACAAGCTGGTGATCCGTTTTCCAACTCAGTGATTCTTTTTTTTAATTTCTTTTTTTTTTCTAACATGTTGGGGTTATATCTTTCACTTGGATGTTATAAGTTGCACTGAGTAAATACAGCTGGATAAAACAAAAACTGTGTCTGTCTTCATTTTAGGCTGCAAAGCAGCACAATGTGTTTATTTTAAAGGGGGGTGATTATTTTCTATACCCACTGTATATGTATATATATCTATATATATTTCTATGAGACTGAGAGATAGTCATCAAACACTATTTTTAAGGTAAATGCCCGGGTGCTCATCCACAAAAATACCCATACAAATCCAAAAGTAGGTATAAAGACACATGAGTGTCTTATGTATTTCCATTTCTCCTATCAATTATATTGACCTAGAAGTTTGTAAACTTACTTATTGAAGATGTCCATAGGATGAACTTCCTCAATGACACAATTTCACTCAGCCCTGTAGATATGTATTTCCTTGTGTCACCAATTTTATAGAGCCTGCCTTCTGAACTACAACTCATTATCTGAACAAGTAACATTATAATTTCTTGTTGGAAGCAATGCATGATGGGATATGCAGCCTTGAGAAATGTATCACATCAAGCAGCACGTAAAGACGCAAAGCACACTGGGAATACAGGAAGTTGGTGAAAGTGATGGACAGACAGAAGGCAGCGCTCACTACAGAAAAGGGATTTTTTTCAAGTAAGCTTTGATTGTATTATCAAAAACAACTCTAGTATGTATTCATATTACAATGCCGTTGTTATAACAGGATAGGATATGCTGGGACTTTAGAACCCCTTTAATGGAATTCTTTCAAATACAAATCTAAAGCAATTAATTCCGGCATTACACGCAACACATGACCTTCAAGCTAATAACCAAAGCCAAACAGTAACATCTTAACAATCTGCTATTAGCGGTGACCTCTCGACCCAGCCAGACATCTTCTCCCAGTACACCAGTGGAACCGTCTTATCTGGTCTTGAACTATCTACTTCAAAGATGAAAACTTTAATGGTCTTGTGGTAGAGGTTAACAAACACCGACCACAAATGTTTACTTTAACTTAAGAAATACGTGATACAGAGAGGCGGTAGAATGGATGGTGGATTCAGAAGTCTTGGAAAGCAGCAAAAGAGATGGGTGATAAAAGGTCAGTCGGTAAAACAGATGTCCATTAGACTTTAATTGGACAGTACTGTAAAGATCAAAAAGCAAGAGGTGTATTATTTTGGGAAAAACTAAGAACACTATGTTGCTAACTACAGGATGGTCATAATTAATCCAAATTAAATGTACGCTCTTTGCATTTTGGAATTTTGTAAAGATACAATCAGAATTCATACTAAAAGACACTTCACTTGAACAGTGACCAGAGAATGAGAGTTTTGCGACCCACTTTGCACAACTAAAAAGGTTTCTTTGCAGAAGTGTATGCTACAGTAGTGCAGATGTGGATGCTATAAATATGACATACAGTACATTGATACATTTTTTTCTTTGCAAATTTGTTTCTGCATAGTTTAAAGTCTTTTTCCAAGTTTTGGATGGATTCGATAGGCATTAGAACACCCATCAGGTTCGTGTTGCTGTCTGTGTCCCCGTTAGGAAGATTTACCCTGTCTATTTGTCTTGGTGACCTCTATTTGACCCGGTGATCACTGAAAGTGAAAGAAAATCATGAATTTTGGGTTATCACCAGAACAGGAATAGATGGGAAATCTTCCAATGGGGACACTAGTTCTGGTGACACTGCTAACCACTAGGTGTTGTTGCTATTGGGCAGGAAGTGAAGGGAAATTTCCCCAGTGGAACGAAACTACAAAAAAGCTGATAGGGGCTATAACCTTCCTTGCGCTATCCAAAACTAGTAATTTGTCCTATTGACTGTTATCACTAAAAGTGAAAAAAATCCCAAATTTTGGGTTGCCACCATAACAGGAATAGATGTAAAATCTTCCATTGAGGAAACAGATGGCAGAAAAGGCTGACCAGGAGGGACTCCTGAAAACTACAGGAAAGAAGAAGATGATCGGATCAAGAGGCATCATTTAAGTCAAGTCCTTACACTCGCTCTGTTCACCCTTCTGTCACATCAATTACCTCTGAAAAAACAAATGATTCAGACTAGGGGAGGAAGAAAGCACAAGGAGGCAATCAACGGTGCTCATATGCTAACAAGGGACCTGCAGAGAAGAGGAGAGAGCAGAGTGACAGAGAAATGGGTTTATCAGCCTTTTGCTTCTCCTTTCACTGTCCATTCACAGGCTGGGGAAGTATATATAAATATATATATATACACACACATGCTATATTGCCAAAAGTATTGGGGCGCCTGCCTTTACACACACTTAAACTTTAATAGCATCCCAGTCTTAGTTTTTAGGGTTCAATATTGAGTTGGCCCACCCTTTGACGCTATAACAGCTTCAACTCTTCTGGGAAGACTGTCCACAAGGTTTAGGAGTGTGTCTATTCTTCCAGAAGCTCATTTGTGAGGTCAGGTACGGATGATGAACGAGAAGGCCTGGCTCGCAGTCTCTGCTCTAATTCATTCCAAAAGTGTTCTATCGGGTTGAGGTCAGGACTCTGTGCAGGCCAGCCAAGTTCCTCCACCCCAAACTTGCTCATCCATGTCTTTATGGACCTTGCTTTGTGCACTGATGCGCAGTCATGTTGGAACAGCTAGGGGCCATCCCCAAATTGTTCCCACAAAGTTGGGAGCATGAAATTGTCCAAAATGTCTTGGTATGCTGATGCCTTAAGTGTTTACTTCACTGGAACTAAGGGGCCAAGCCCAACCCCTGACAAACAACCCCACACAATAATCCGCCCTCCACCAAACTTTACACTTGGCACAATGCAGTCAGGCAAGTACTCTTCTCCTGGCAACTGCCAAACCCAGACAGGTCCATCGGATTGCCAGATAGAGAAGCCTGATCTGTCACTCCAGAGAACATGTCTCCACTTCTCTAGAGTCCAGTGGCGGCGTGCTTTACACCACTGCATCTGACGCTTTGCATTGCTCGTGGTGATGTAAGGCTTGGATGCAGCTGCTCGGCCATGGAAACACATTCCATGAAGCTCTCCTCGCACTGTTGTGCCAATCTGAAGGCCACACGAAGTTTGGAGGACTGTAGCTATTGACTCTGCAGACAGTTGGCGACTTCTGCGCACTGTGCGCTTTAGCATGCGCTGACCCTGTTCTGTCATTTTACGTGGCCTACCACTTTGTGGCTGAGCTGCTGTTGTTCCCAGTTGCTTCCACTTTGTTATAATCCCACTAACAGGTGACCGTGGAATATTTAGTAGCAAGGAAATGTCATGGAACACCTGAATCCAATGATTTGGAATGGTGTCCCAATACTTTTGGCAATATAGTGTATATTCATTGCACCACCAGGTCAGTAATAATCTCCCTATGGTGATCCTATGTTTAAAGGATAACGCGAACATTTATTTCTACTACTGCATATTTTCATCAGTTGGAAAGTTTTCCCCGGAAATTCTTGGTAAGACACACGTCAGAAACGATAGCTTATATTTGTTGATGCCAGTAAATGCCCAGCAGCAGAAATGTTCTCTTGCATGCTGAAAATTTTGAATTCTTGCATAAAAATAACATCTCCTCCTGCTTATGAGGACAGGTCAACTTAGCACTAGATCTTAATCTGCTTAGAAACCAAAGACATGCATGAAACAAGTGTGAAACATAGACAGACTTACCCAATAAAGAGTGATTATTCTTAAAGTTGACCTTGTAGTCATTTAAAGTAGTATTAACCGCTTACACTTTTTCAGTAATGAATGGATCAAACAAATATACATTGCCCAGTAAAGTTTTTCTTTACATTCTTGCCCAAACGCTTACCGTCATCATGTTTCCTAACAGCTGGCTCCAACTCTCTTAGGTCCAGTACAAGATCATAAGGAACAGCACAGTCTTCAGCAGTTGTCCATCTTCTAGCTTGGAGAATGGAGGACGGCAGGGAGCAGGAAAGTGTCTTGCCTTGCCATGCCTGTGTGTTTGTGGAGAATCACACAGCTTACTAGCACACACAATGGTGGCTCCATCGGACCCTGCAAGGGAAAGGAGCCACCCTAAAGCACGATATCAGGGACAGTGCATAGGGGATCAGCTGATTCTCCAGGAAACTAAACCGTTTAAACACCAAGGAGCAGCATCCATTGTAAGTTATTTAATCAGCATTTCAAACAGGTTAAAGACATTTTGACTTTAAAGGAGAACTATGAGGTGAGTGCTTTTCACTCACCTCATAGTTCTAGCCGACCTGTGACAATGAGACTGTCACAGGTTGGCTCAGTAGATCGGGAAGTGAGCGAACACATACCGGTGTTCGCTCACTTCTCGATCCTGTCACGGCTCTCTGCCGTGACAGGGGAGGGGCTGGATTCCCCCCTCCCCGCTCCCATCCATTAGCACTGACTGGCTGAACGGACGGGGGAGAGGGCAGGTACAGCTGGCTCTGCTTCTAGATAGGCAGAGCCAGCTGTCACTCACGCAGCTGGGCGGATCTCGACATCGATGTCGGGATCCGCTCCGGCTGCGGCGTCTCAGTATACCGCGAGCTGTAGCTCGCGGTATACTGAGCTTAGGGTGACGGGAGGACGCTAGTTTGTGTCCTCCCGTTACCCTAAGGAGAACTATGGGGAAAAGCCCTGACCCCATAGTTCTCCTTTAATATCATGTGGAGTCTTCATTGATAAATTCCATTTCACAATATACGGCAAATATATAGTTTCTTAAAAAAAGCTGCACCATTTATCATAAAAAGTAATTCATCAAAAATGGCTCATAACTGCATACACACAATAGGTTGGACTTGCTGGACTTATGTCTTTATTCAACCACAAATACTATGTAACTATGTAATTAAGACAAGATACTTTGCCTGAGATTATTGCCAGGGGAAGGACTGCAAGTTTTGCCCTCCCACATTACTTAGCATTAATATACTTAAAGTGTATTTCCGCTTTTGCAGCAAAGTTGGGATAAAACCTATTTTATAGTCGTTACTGTTCCCAGTCACATAACTTACGAAAATAAAGATTGCTGCTTACATATTACTTGTTTACTCATATTACGAGTTTTCTCCAAAGTCAATTTTCCTTTTGGAATGCAAGGGGGTTGAGGAGGTAACCATAATGAACCCTGTCTGTACTGGCAGATCACGTTATCAATTGTCTATCCTAACAAGGGATTAGCTCAGTGGAGCTATCAGAAAGTGAATTCAAGGTAGTGGATTTAGGACTGAAACATGACAATAAATTCAATAAATGTAATGCTTTTATAGGTTTAAATAAGTATGTGGAAAAATTAAACTGTAAGAGATACTACGCTATGTTACCAGGCCCAATTAATAAAGCTAATAATGGGGTATCATAACAGGTTTTAATCATACTGGTCTTAGGACGAATTCAATGTTCAACCCACAAACAGCATCTAACCACTCGTTTGAAGTGTTTAAACAGATGGTAGAATATGATATTAGACAGATGAAAATGAAGAACATTAAAGATAAATATTTTATTAATGAAGGGATTAGGAAACTTGAAGAAAGGAAATAAATTGTTATTAGACCAACAGATAAGGGTGGTGGGGTGGTTTAAATTGATTAAGAGTACTATGAATTGGAGATATGGAGATTATTGGCAGAGGATGGAAGAACCCCACCAGACACACACACACACACACACACACACACACACAGACACACTCTGGACCAAAAAGACTCTGAATCCTCACAGCACATGACCACAGATTTAGGTAAGTATTTTGGGTGTTTCCCTTCCTATTCTTAATAAATGTGGTGGTCAGCTAGAAGGGGATGATGTATTGTTTGCGGTGGGGCATCCCTGGCAAGAGTTCAACTTTAATTGGTGAGAGAGTTACTCATAGGCTCATACAAACCTAAGGTGTTATAACAAAAGAGGAAGCAGTGCTGGTATCAGTACTTAAAGGGAATATCATAGGCTGGATTACATATGTGTCAAAATTAGATTAAAAGTGCATTTTAAAGTTTATAAGCTTGGACACTGGCATGTACAAGGAACTTCAGGACAGCAGATGAAAAGTTATAAATACAGGAGTAGAAAAAACTAGTAGTTGTAGTAGGTGGAGAGGGAAGGTTGCATTTGGGATGCAGGTAGGTAGAGGGAGTAGGTGAGAATTAGTGAGGAAGTGCATGGAGCACTCACCTTGTAGCTATGAGTAAGATAATTTAACCATTTTCTTTTTATAACTGGCAAGTAATGGAAAAAACGAGAAACAGGATTAGCGTTTGAAAAGCTAGAGAAGAGGTAGCGTCAATTGAGCTAGTCTATTCATTGGCAAACCACAAAGTATTGTGTCATTATAACTCCAGGCAGATATACAAAACAATGAACACAGTTGCATATTCTTTAAAATCATTAAATATATCTTGAAATGCAACCAAAGTAAGTACCTGAATTTTACTTGAATATGGTGATATGAATACCCTTTGAGAACTCCTGTACAGCAGCACTAAGACTGGGATAAGGAGGGGCGGCAGTAGGAGCTAATTAGGCTTTGTTACATGCACATAAGCTGGGAAGGAACATACTGACATAAGAAAGCAGATTGAGCAAAACGAAGACCCCATCAGTGTGGTTCTGCTCCTTCATTGTGAAGTCAACTAGTTTTGGTTGTGTAAAGTATGGAAGGAGCTATGGCGGACCTCCCCCATCTAGTACTAATTCCCTGGCTGTCATGCTAATCCCATTAACTCAGAACAAGTTTTCTGATTGGTAATTCTGACTTTACTCAGATTCCCCTGCTTTGCATTCATGTCATATGTCAGCATTAAAGCCAGGTAAGTGGCAAATTCAAAAGCAGGATAGCAGTTTCTATATATTCTTCAGTTCAAATTTATTTTAGGGATAAATTGAAGTGTTTTCTGAAGCAACCATTGTGGTAGAAGTTTTCCAACTCTAGAATATGGAATGGAATCAGACCTCTGCCAGAATTTATCTTCATTGCCCTGTCCATGGTGCTAGCTGACACTGAGCTACCAACAGGAAGCCCTGCAGCTCACAGAAATACATTTACCACCCCTGGGCATCTCTGCACTTAGAAAGAGCCTATCTTTTTAGTTGACCAAAATGTTTACATCCTGCTCATACTGGCACTCTGGAAATCGAAATTATTGCTTGTGCTCAATACATTTCATATACATGCAGTCTTCTGACCACTCTCCCCTGCAATATGTGCCAAGATATGTGGGAGTTGCTAGAACCGAAGCTTTATAGGGTTGTATTTAATTTTAATATGATTTCTAGTTCAACTGAACAGTGTGGGGCAACTGAATTCCCTCTCATATCTTTCCACCTATCCAATGAGTATGCTAAATGCAGGTTGAAGAATTTTAAGGCATATATCAAACCATAGTACATCGCACACCTGAATAAATTAAAGGCAAAAAGCAAAGTCAAATCTGTAGGTTCATTTTTTTCTTGGGAGATTGATGCCATCATATTTCCACTGTCTACACAATCCAAAGGTGGAGAAGGCTTAATATTAATATCCTAAGGAGTATCCGGAGGACCTAGGCAACTTGTCACCAAAAATAGGTGTTCAACATGAGTACCTGACAACCAACACTGCTTCTGTAGGTTAGGCAATAGCACCCTCTGATGTTGGAATGGAACCTCCTCAGTATTAGAACTAATGCTATTGATAAAGGTTTTGTGGTTTCACAAATGGCATAACTGGCAAATCTATGCTCATTAGTCTTCTATCATAGAATTTCCATATTCAGCTGTTTGAGGACATAACCAGAGCACTTGAAGAACGCTTTCAACTTCAGAAACCAATTGATTTTACGGAGGTCTGGTCTGCCACTAGATGCCACCCGTCTTCTAGCTGAACGATGGCCACGTAATTCAACTGCCACTGAGCCCAGGGTGTCATGGATCTTCCCACTAGGGTGGAATAATCCCACAGCCTGGTGTTCACATGTCATTAGGAAAGACCACCCACTGCCACTTCGGGAGCAAATTTGGAATGGCCTTTGATGTTACCAGACCAGCCAGCAGATATGTATGTCTATTTTTTTTTTTTTAAAACAGTATGGTGGGCTCAAGGAGGGGAGCAGGCTTAAACTAGATTTCAGCTTTAAATTATGTAGCCAAGAAGGAGGTGACTTTGGTAGGAGGGATGTCTCAGAAAGGACGCTTTAATGCAGAGGGTCAGGTAAGTTATGTTTCTGGAAAAATTAAATATATTTTAAAAAATGTCCTATCTTGCATCAAATTGGTAGGTGAAGAAGATATTTCAAAAAGAACCAATCCACTATATAATAGATGTATTATTTATGAATGTTCTAACAAAGATCTTATCAACAAGATAGGCATGCAGATTTACACAAGCATTGCAACATCACTGATATATGGAAGCTATACGCTGACTATAAGGATAACAGCTGCACAATTTGACATAGTCAACAATATTCTCCCTCAAAATGAGTGTCTACTGAGGCCTGGTTACCCCATCAGTCTGCAGATCACTCATTGATCCTGAAGGATAATTGCTATTTTTATGGCTACTATAAATCCCCTTTACTTAAAATAGATGATTTAATGACATGCTAAATTTATAAATCACCTGATTCCTTGTGTTTAATATCATTACTCTCCCACAATTAGATGAGTTTACTCTTTATAAACATTGGCCTTCCTGTCTCATATGCTTGCATTTAACAGGCACCACTAGTATCTCAGGGTATTTAAGTCTGAACTTGCTTGCCAAGGGCAACTGGGTGATTTGTCTGCATTTAAAGAACTTTGAACATGTGGGCATAAAACCTTCTTTTATTCCCTGAGATTTCCTTTGTTAGGATGATTTTAACCACAATCAAAAATACCTACATTATAGAAAAGCTCAAAAATACCTACAGTATGGAAAAATGGAATCACAAAATATGGATAGACCCATCATGATTATTAGACAACTAGTTACAGTAAATGAGGGATTAACACAAGTTACCCATAATGTTAATTTGTTTAGCTCATTTGCTTTAGCCTGTAACGTACAGCCTGTTTAGTCCTATAAACACAGGATTTTTTTTGCAGAGATGAAAGCTTTTGATAAAAGCTCCTGACTAATTACACACACAAAAGCCTTTATTGATCAAAGACTATGGTCTATTTTTACCAAATTTTCTTCTGCACTTCCAATTGTTGTAAACATACAATGTAGACAGATGGAAAAGTTATATATTCCTACAAAATGTGTGTATAAAATGTTTACATCATGGTAAAACGGGCTGACTTTTTTCTTTGAATGCAAGACTTTGCGTAAACCAAAGTCCTGTAATTTCAGTGATCAATGAAATAATTGAAATACTTGCATTAAATGGAAAGTAAAATGTATTCTGCATTGTTACCTGTATTCTTTTCATTTTAACAAACTTGCTCTTACATTTTTTTCCTGAGCTGGCCATACTTTTTGAGATGTACTTGAATCCCCCATGTGGCTATGTAGGAGCCTGCTGCTGGGTGAAAATTCTGACTGCTGACAGAACACTACAAAGGTACATATGCTGATTGTTTTGGCAAACCCATTAGGGGAGAACCCTGTTAGTCAGCATCTACCATACATTTAGGCTAGCGATACACGTGTTTATTTCTCATTCAATTACCCCAACTATTCCCATTCGATTGCCCTATCTATTTCTCATTCGATTTCCCCACCCTAATGAGCATGGCTGGAGTACTCTCCCCTGTGACTATTGTATGCAGCGAGACTGTTCCCCGGGGGGTGTCCCTGTCTTGGGGCCCGTGCTATGGTTTACCACTGTCACTGCCAGTTAAGCCTGACCTCACTAAATATATATATATATATATATATATATATATATATATATTTAGT
>NW_017307401.1:124751-125247 GCF_000935625.1 Nanorana parkeri | reverse complement strand
TTTAGATTAATCAAACATGAAAATTTTAATAATTACCAGCCCTAATATATATATATATATGTGTGTGTATATGTATATATATATATATATATACATATTCAATAGATGCTTTGCGCTTTTTATGTAATTGACATACCTTCCAGGATGTTAACAGCTGAAGCCAAAACCCATTAGGTGGCACCCTGTTAGTCAACATCTAACATACTGTATGTTTAGTAGACATGTGCGTTTCGTTCCCAAACTAAATTCGGACGAAATTTCAGAAATTCGGAGATTCAGATGTATCCGAATTGCGAATTACAGCTAAAACGAATGCAAAGAATCCGAATTCCCGATTTCCTGAAATTCGTTAGCGGTAGTCCGGTCGAAGTTTCGTTTTTTAGCAGTAGTCCCATCGAAATTTCGTTTTTGGACGAAATTTAGTTGCAGCAAAATGACATTAAAAAAACATTTTATTTGTTATTTTTTTTTCGTTTGCAGAAGATGAAAAAAAAAA
>NW_017307401.1:105808-124677 GCF_000935625.1 Nanorana parkeri | reverse complement strand
CTTTAGGTCTGGTAGGAATTTTAAGGGGGAACCCCAGCCCCAAAAAATGGGGGAAAAAAAGTTGGGTCCCCCCTAACAGTCCTACCAGACCCTTGATCCAAGCACTGGCCCGGCAGGGCAGGAAAGGGGGGGGCGATTGAGCGCCCTCCCTGCGCCTTACCAGGCCACGTTGCCTCGGCATTGGGAGGGTGTCCCCATCCCGATGGGGACAAGGGCCTCTTCCCCAAAACCCTGACCCGGTGGTTGTGGGGGTCAGCGGGCAAGGGGGCTTACTTGCATCGGGGTACCCCTTCAAATAAGGGGGAACCCTGATGCCGACCCCCCCCCTTGTGAATGAATAAGGGGTATTTGTACCCCTACCCATTCACTAAAGGGTTAAATCAAATAGTTAGTAAAAAGCCCAGACTTTTGATAAAATCTTTAATTGAAAAAAAAACCAAAGAGTCAATTTTTGACTATTCCTTTAATTTAAAAAAATGACATTCAGCCCGAAAGTAAACAGATGGGAGGAGCGAGCCGTGACATCACAGCTCGCTCTGCCCATTCGACATTCTCAGCTGCCAAATGCTACATAGCAATCGGGAACTCCATTTGGGTCTGTGAGCCGAGGAGTGATAATGCTTTTCATATGACACCTTTTCATATGTCACGGCTCGCTCCTCCCATCTGTTTACTTTCGGGCTGAATGTAGCCAATGTGGCTGCAAGGCAAGAGAGTTCTAACATGACTCCCAACTGTCTCTCATTTGGAGGGACTGGCCCTTTTATTCAGACCAAATTCCCTTGTTCCTCTCCCCCTCTGCTGTTCCTTTTTTTGTCTTATGCATAGACCTCAATATACAAAAGTAATATGCACAAGATACATAAACTGGAGAAGAAAAATGTAATGTATCACAGCTTACCAATCCATAGATGTGATAGCTGCCTTGGTTTTCATAACATTTCAGCAACTACAGAGAATGCCTGTTGATCTTGCAAGAAATGCCTTGTCCCGCCGTCACCAGGGGTGTCCCTAGCTTTTTTGCCACATAAGGCACGTGGGGGTGTTGCTGGTGGGGGGGGTTCAAATCGACAACTTCTACATTATTGGCTTAAGTCCTGAAGATTCCCTCCAAACTTGACAGCGAAGACTCAAAGACAGCAAAAGTTAAAATATATGGCATTGAAGAGCAACCAGATGATGTGATGTTGGACATGGGGGCCCACTGGCATTATTGTCATCACAGAGGATCGGACCTGCTAGCTTGGGATATTCTGAAACTCTGTCTCTTTTTTCAGATGATCGTAGCCACGGTCATTGTATGTAGGTAGTGGTGGGGTGCTAGTGGTGCTAACTGGGGGAGGGTGGGTGGTGGTTTCTCTGCATCATCTCCCCGCACAGCTCTGGCTCCACCATCCTGCCCAACTCTGACATCACTGGTTGCCAGGAGCTGGGCCGGACACAAGGTTTGTTTTTTTTAGGGATTTCTACATTTTTGGAACTTTGATAATTTTTTTATGTTTTGCATAGCTGTTCAGGAACACCATTTACATCTCAATAAAGTTTGGTGTATGTTGCAACAATATACATTTAGAGGGCTTGAAAATTCACTAGTCCTCTCGGCTGTTCGGGAGCTTCTTGGATGGCTGTTTATATACAACCGTTTGTATAATGCATGTGGGTGTGCTCCCCCCCGCCGCTGCCGATCCCCATTGTGTCCGGTGAGGGTTCGGCAGCCGCAGGACGGCTCTGTCACCAGAGCTCGGCGGGAGGTCAGCAGATGATCTCCCTATGAACTCCTCCTCGTTATCTGAATGCAGGAGTGATGTACTGTATATTACATCACTTCCGCATTCTTGTGTCACTCTCCGGCTTCAGAAGCTGATGAAGCAGATCTCTGCTTTATCAGCTTCTTTGGGGGTCCCTAGGTGACATTATGGGTCCTAGAGACCCCTGATGTCTCCATAAAGGGGACCTGTCTGTGTAAATTGGCAATAAAGTTAAGTGATTTTTTTTTTACATTAAAGTAACAAAAACAAAAGAAAATTAAAGTCAAATATAAAAAAAAACACAAAAAAGTTTTAAAGTCCCCTGCCCCCCCCCATAAACAGACAAACATGTGTTGGGTGCACCTACGAGTGAAAATGGCGCTCCCTTTGGGCCACACATGTTATATATCACCGCGAAAGTCAGAGTGAGTGCAATAATTTTAAGGCCATTAATCACTATTAAAGGAGAACTATGGGGTATGTGTTTTTTTCCCCATAGTTCTCCTCAGGGTCACGGAAGGGCATAAACTAGCACCCTCCCGTGACCCAAAGCTCAGTATACCGCGAGCTACAGCTCGACGTATACTGAGACCGCCGCAGCCGGGACGGATCCCGACATTACTGTCGAGATCCACCCAGCTGCGTGATTGACAGCTGGCTCTGCCTATCTAGAGGCAGAGCCAGCTGTACCTGCCCCTTCCCCCATTTGTTCCTCCAGTCAGCGCTGGAGGATCGGAGCGGGGAGGGGGGAATCCCTGCAGGGACCCGTGACAGTCACAGCTCTCTGCAGGGACAGGATCGAGAAGTAAGCGAGCGATAGTATGTGTTCACTCACTTCCTGATCTACTGAGCCGACATGTGACAATTTAATTGTCACACGTCAGCTCGAGCTATGAGGTTGAGTGAACATCACTCGCCTCATAATTCTCCTTTAACACTAAACTGATGAGCAGTAAAAGCTTTTAAAGCGTCGCCTATGGCCAATCTTGGGTATGGTAGTTGTTTGCAATTGTACGGGCGCATGCAATTTTAAAGTTTGATATGTTTGGTGTCTATTGTAAAAATAAATGGTTTTTAACATAACATAACGGAAAACATTTTTTTTTTCTCGAAATAACGGTACTTTTTTCATTATATAGTAAAAGATAAAAAACCCCAGTGGTGATTACATACCACCAAAATAAAGCTCTATCTGTCCCAAAAAAATGTTAACATAAATTGCAAGGCTCTAGTCCGGTCACGCTGACTGTTGAAATTGTTGACTGACTGGTGAGACACCCTAACATTTTTCAAGCCCTTGACATTTATCTAATGCATGGTGCAGTTACAACAAATGTATTGTTGCTGTTTTTGACAAGACCCATTAACTAGACAATGTAAACCAGTTACACAAGATCACTATAAATAAAAAATATGGGACTGCTCCAGACTAACTTGAGTGACACTATGTAATAAAAATAATATATGGAATATATGTCTTTTATAACAAGGCAAGCAGTGTTGATGCATTGTTCTTCTCTATGTAAGCTTTTTTTTATTACTGATGTACTACAGACAGTTTTACTGGAAATCTTCTGTGCCATAAACCTTACAAAAAAAAAAAGTATTGATGAAATGTATTTGTATAATTCAAGAAAAACATAGATACATAAACAACCATTGTATTCTGATGTACTCTACTCTACAATGTACTTTGCCTTAAAAAAAACAATGAAATGTAAAAGACTTGTCTGTCTTTCAGATATGGCTTTTGATGGCTGTCATGCTGACCCTCCAGTCACAACACTTATTTGGTCACAGATCTAGAACAAGTATGCAGCCGATGCAGATAGACCCCCTAAAACTGTATAACTGTTCTGAGTCAGTGACTCTCTAATTAGAAGTTGGTCAGCAGTGACTGCACACTTATCCTAATGCCCACCACTAACAATTAACCCTACCACAAACCATCACACCAACCCTTTCTATGACCCTAAAGGTAACCCCCCCCCTTTAAACCCTAAGGATTATGTCAAACAGGTGATTCTGCAGTTGGCGACAGCAGATCTGGTCCACCAAAACCAAACTCTGTTCCGTTTGGTTTTCCTGACCTGGCTGGAGTCGGGCGTAACCAGATGTAAGGCGCATATCCGTTTAGATCTGGTTGCCCATAGACTAATATAGGTCTTCTGATCAGAACCACCTGAAAAACTGACAGGCGAACCTAATTGGAATGCCCAAGTGACAGGACTCGTAGGGTCAGGTCTCTGCTCAGGAACTATGACCACAGCCGCAGCTAACTTAAACTTGAGCAGTAACCTTTTAAAGACGCATTTGGGCATTGCTGGTACTCAAGTGCCCTTAGGACTTAAGTGCCAGAAAATAGAATAATTTAGGTGACTGTGCCCCAGAATTCAGTGCCGAAGGATGGGACAAAAGTGTTGAAGTAGCCAAAGGTCTTTGCCAAGGGTAATCAGAACCAAACTTCAAAACCAGTGAAGGGACAAAGTCAAAAACACTACCAAGGTCAGGGGGGGAGAAGCTTATGCAAAGCCAGGATCAGCTAAGGCAGTCCATTTCAAAATACACTTACAGAATCGCACCCATGAGCAAACAAACTCTAAAATGGACAACTACTGAGAGTAAGCAAGGTTCCTTTAAAGGAATGATGACCAAACAGCCATGAGTTGGGGAATCAAGAACTCTCACACATAAGAGATGAATCTGCTAGGAGGAAGGTAAGCAAGTGGCATGCCTGACACCAACTTTTTTCTTTATCGAAAGATAGATACAGCTAGCTGGACCCCAAAAGTGGAAACTTCTGTTCAAAGGCATTAGTGGATAGGAAGACAGTTGTGCTTTTGGGAAACATAATTCCCACCAAACCTCCTTCACTGTAAATATTTTTTAATGACATTTATTTGAAAGTTTTACATAGTATTTTATGAACACTATTAGGACATCGTTGTGTAAGCTTCTTTATAAAAAGAATGTGATTTATGAATGAGATCCTTTGAATAATTTAAAGATATATGATAACTGTGCTTACCATCTTTTGAGGATTTCAGTACTCTTTTGGGGACCTCACCAAACATCTATACACAACAGAAGCATTTAGCAAAAGTTGTGCACCTTAAGAGAGACTGTGCATGGTGTCAGTGCTTTGGTACATGAATCTTTTTAAGAATAACATGGCTCTTTCTTTGTACTAGCAATTCTGAACAATTTTGAAGTAACAAGGTAAAACACCAAATGCAAGGGCCTTCTACCATCAGAAGTTACTTCTGTTGCCCTGAGGTCAGCAGTTCCTGCCTGTTGCACCTCTTTGTGCCAATATCTTCTAAAATTAACCACTTACAGTGAATGTCCGTGCTTGAAATAGGAGTTTAAAAGTGGCAGGCACACCAACAAGTGTTCAGTGACCTATATAGGGCACCTCACCCTGCAAACCCTTGTTTTTACATGGTCATGGATCTCCTGGTTGACTTCTAATTTCCATATAAAATACTGTAAGGTTAATTCTCACTGATAAAATAGCCATTTACTGCTTTTGTTATGCTTGTACTATGGCCACCTGGTAGATGTAAAGTAATAGCGCATAAAGTGGTGTCACAAATGTTTTTACAAGTACCTTCTTGTGTTTATTGACTATTCATTATTACACAAAACTGCCACAACAATGTCAAATTATCCCTGTGAAGAACTCCCAGCATACTCCTCCAACCTGTGACTACCCTCTATTTTTTATTGCCTGTTCTGTTGATTGTAACGCATGGTCGCTCCTAATTTGTAAGTAAAGTACCCATAACTATAAGTTATGACTCCAAGAAACACAGCCAGCTCCATAGGGTTTACAGCTCTGTCTCCTGGCACCTGGTTTTATGTTTTACTGACAGAGAAACATACCATTCCTTTGCTCCTTTTCACCTTAACACGGTTAGGTAATTTGTTTCGTTGGATTTTCTAAACTTCCTTCAACCCCATATTATAAATTATGTTTAAAGCCCACTGTAATAACGTCTATGACACAGAGGGACAGAGAGAACCACACACCCGGCTAGGCTGACTCCAATCCCACACAAAGCTAATTAGAAGCACATAAATCTCACTGCATAATGTACATTACTGGATGAAAGAAGTCCAGGTCCGATATGATTAATAACCTCGGAGTATTGCTCCAGAATGTTATTTTTTAGAGCAATTAGAGATAGCTACAGCTTGTTATTTTTGAATACGATCAGAAACAGATAAGGGAATGGGATTGCACAATGTGAAAAGTCATGCTGTGTCTCTCATGCTTTAATACACTACATGAAAGAGACACGCCAGCCTTAAAAAGTTTTGTCAAGGGGCTAAAATGACCCCAGTCTTCCAGTTAAAGCGCATGAAAAGTCTAACAATGAACTTTTCTTATTTGCGGCCTTGTCTTCTGTTAAAGCTGAACTTTGGGATAAGCAACTATTGTCTAAATACAAGGGGCATGTGTATTCTTAAATGAATATTGGGGGCCAAATTAAAACTTCTGCCCAGCTATACGCTGGGTGAATGCTGTTCACATGCCATTCGCGCCACCAAATGGAGCTAAGGAACAGAGGAAATTCTTATGCTCCTCAGTGCCATCTAGTGGTGGAAATGTCATGCAAACAGCGTTCACCCAGCCTATACGGTAGCTAGGGAAGAGGGGAAGATAATAATTCTGTCCCTAGGTGTGATTTGTTTATTTCTTCCAGATCTGTTTTGTAATCCAGTGCAAAACTTTTCCTCTGTGCAGTAGCTTCCTATAATAAAGACCGCTCACTGCTGCTCTCGCTCCTTGTGCAGGGGGACTGGTCTTATATCCGCCTCCTACTGTAGTTTTCTGCAGGCAGCCTGTAGTGGGTGGGATCTTCTGGTCCTATCCCACAGCTCTGTTCTTGGCAGAGAGTATGTACAGCACAGTGATAATATCACTGTTACTTTAACAAGGTCATCCCTGGATTTGTAAAGGCATTTGGTGCCATAAAGTAAATTTTGATAACTGCAAAAATATTCTTTATTCTTCCACAGATCTAGTGAGCTGAACTTTATTTGCTCTCTTCATGTGCTGCATTGAAATCTCGAGTACTATTATGAACCTTGCATGGTTATCTGCAAACTATAGGATATATCCTTTATGTTATAGAATAGAGATGAGGAGATGGGGGTGTTCTGCAGTTCAAATCAGGAGTAAGCAGCCTAGGATGACATCACTGCTCCTCTACAAACATTGTACAGAGCAGGAGCAGCGGTGGAGAACTAGAAAGGTGAGTGTAAGGGGGTTGAGGGGGCCTTTTTTACAGACTGGTCAAAGTGACAGTGGGGGCAATTCAATAATGCATTTGCTACACTTCCCCAGTGTTATGGCAGGCAGGGCTGGATTTCCCACAAGGCCAACCAAGGCTCGGCCTCGGGGCAGCAGGGAAGTTGAGGGGCAGCAGGGGTGTGGAATTCCTATCTCCCGGTGGCATGTAGTTCCGGGCGCTGGGCAGGTAGTTGTTTTCTACATTTAGCCCTGCTTTGTGCAAGCAGTACTAAATGTACAGTGTGGAAGCCGCCACTTGTTTTGTACAAGTGATCTTGGCGATGTCGCAGAGATTACTTGTATGCAGCCTGCAGGTCTGCCATTCTCCATGGAGGCGGTTTTTGGCGAGTAGGAGGTCGCATTGAGGAACCTGGCCTTGGGGCAGCAGAGAGAGTAAATCTGGCCCTGATGGCGGGACTAGAAAGTCCTGCTCCAAATTTGCAAAAGCCAGGCAACAATTTCCTGTGTATTTCCAATGCTTGTGACAAATTCAGGTAGTTGTTGTATGCAAAGTAATTGCAGAGGGGATCCAATAAATCATTTGGCACAATTTTCTGGCATTATGGCCAAATTTAGGAAGTTCTTCTATGTGCAACACTTTTACATTCTGGCATAATCGCTGCAACAGATTCATTAGTAAATACCAATATATTGGTGATAAGAAAAGAAGCAGTAAATAAGACCTCATCCACATTGGAGTAAATTGTGTGGCATGTGTAAGTATTATGACGCAGACAAAATTCTGTCTAAGGCAATTCTGCAACAGATTTATATACTGACAGTTACATTATATTGTCGTGCATTTTGCCATTTGTTGCTCAGATGGGAGACAGATTTCTAAGGAGTGTCTACTAATTCAATTCTTTTATGAATTCCAGGAAATGCCTCTTAAAGCAGCAGGTGTGTGATGGCTAAAGCATAGCATCTGTTAGCACCAAATCATATATTATTATTAATATTATTATTATTATCATTCAGGGTTTATGTGGCGCCAACAGTTTACACAGCACTTTACAAAATATGGAGAGACAGTACAGTTACAATACAATTCAATACAAAAGGATCAGAAGGACCCTGCTCGTGAGAGCTTACAACCTACAAGGAGTGGCAAGTGATACAGAAGGTATATAGGGTGAATAATATCCTGCTTCCTGTATGAAATGGACCCATCACTTCAAATTCAAACTTTAGTACAAGTGATATGTAGCTACATTTATATAAATGTGCCATGTACGTGCATGTTATTAATAGGTTTATTTTAATGCCACCGTCTGGTTTTGATTTGCTGCTCCTCTAAAACCAGAGCATTCTTTGACAGTGAAAAGTCCAAGAAGCATTAAAATGTAAGAGAAAGCATAAAAGGCAAAACAATGAGTTTAATTCATGGACGATGACAACAAAATAAAGATGGGAGCTGGGCGTTCAATAGCTGCACTGCCACTGGCACAACTCAAAAGCAGAAGCTTCCCGAGTGAGGATGGAACTATGATTTCATGACAGTCAGTCAGCCAGCAGAGAGCGAGTTATTAGCTCTGCTTTTTGGCAATAAAAGAAAAGAAACAAGATAGAAATGATAAGTAAAAGAGAAAAAGAAAATTTTTTTGAGAATGAAAGGAATTTTATAACATCATTATGATAACTAAGTACAATAGCTAACTCACCATAAACATTCTTCATTAATACAATTTAAACATAATGGATTAACTTAAAACTGAACTCCAGGTTAGTGTAGAATTTAACCTTGCAGTGCCCTACACCCCCAAAGGTAGGGGTTAAATTCTCATTATGCATTATGTCTACGGGGATTGGGATAAGGGGGAATGCTTACCCTATTCCTTGCTTCCTGGCAGCCAGCTCTCTTCTTCATGTGGATGGGCCCTGCACTGTATGTGATGACGGAGATCCAAGACCTGTCAAGCAATGGAGACAAGTGGGGGGCCTATACCAAATGAGCATTTAAAGTGGAAGTGAGGTCTTCTTTTTTTTAAAAATGCTGACAGGCAGGTTTGTTTTACTGCAAAAGAGTCTGTTTAAAGCTCTTCTGCATGAGTTACATCAAGCCAGCCATCCAATCAAGATGCCCAAGATGCTGAAGCTGGAAAAAGAGTGGGAGAAGATGGCAGTGCTGGTGACAAAGGGGAAAGCGGACAGCGCAGCATGGGAGGGGATAATTTTCAAGGTAAGTTGGCCATATTGTGCTAATATGCTGTGCATGCTGGATCATGCACAGCATGGCAAACACCTCCTGGGGAGCTTTAGAAAAAAAAAACACTTTACTTCCGCTTCAAGTGATCTTGGCAAAATGTATTTTGTGGCTGATGCAAAAGCTCTAAATTTTGCTTATTGAACTACTTGGAAATAAAATCAACTGGTTTTGTTTAATTTATTTAATGTCGTGATTTATTTTTTTGTGTTTTTTGTTGTTCTTTTTTTGTGCATTTGGTCCTTATTTGTGTACTGTCACTTATGATTTTTATTTAACTTTTCCGCTTTTTGGTTTTTTTTTTTCTTTCTGTCAAAAAAATGTAAAATAACAAGACTAATGAGGGTCTGTTTTTTTTAATATTTAAAAGAAACTTCTGTAACTCTCCTGAGCCATATAAAGCCCATCACACCCTTAAACAACAACTGAAAACTATCCTTTCCCTTGACTCCGATGCATTTTTGCAAAATGGCAAAATTGCACTGAAATTTAGGGAAAATGAAAACTCAATTTTGCTCTTAACTAATGGAGATCTGTGCCGGAGCAGGATACAAGTGATTCTCAACAGTAAGTACTAACAAAATGACAGAAATTGTCTGAAAATATTAAATATGAACTCCAAGAAGATATAACATTTACAAATCAAGCACTGTAACAATTAATACATTCTTACAATGATCGCTTCTATGTCAATGTATGCAGTGTAAGTAACCTCATTTGCCTTGGTATCAGCATCTTGCAGTCTCTGTACAGCAAAGCTCAGAGAGGAGGAGGGAGAAGCAGCACAGGGAGCCAGCCAGGTGTGTTGCAGTAGCAGTCCTATCAGGAGCATGCTGAAAGGCGTAGACATAAGACTGACAGGGAGATGGGCTCATCAGTGTACAGCTTCTCCTTTGACTGTTCAGTCACAGGGTTTGGGGTGGAAAGGAGACCTGTTAGATAAAGTGGAACTGAAGCAGAAAAAGAACAGTACCCCTCCCCTGCCAGAGCAGACTGGGGCTGTGTGGCAGAGTTGTATAAACTTCGGGATTAAATGGACGAACATAAAAAATCCTTTAGTCAAGTAAATCTGTAAAACAATAAGTCAAGGCAACTTGCTGTATTTTTCTTGAAGACGTTTCACTGGTCATCCAACCAGCTTTCTCAATTCAGAATGACTTGTAGAAAAATTATCTGGGAATAAAAATGGTGAATGTCACTCCAGTGGTTGTGACTAACAGATCATGTGGATTGGAGCAACATTCACCATATCATGTCATTCTGAATTGAGAAAGCTGGTTTGATGACCAGTGAAATGTCTTCAAGAAAAATACAGCAAATCCAATTGCCTTAACTTATTTTTTACAGATTTACCATGACCGGGATGAATGAGAACCTTCACAGACATTTAGGCAAGTAAAGCTGCTTGCTTATTTGTATTTAATCTGTGTATTTAGTTGCTTGCCTGGAGTTCAGCTTTAACTTGTCATCTGGTCTGAAAGAGTTAAATACATGAAGCCAGGAAATCTGACTGATCTTACTGAAATAGAAGCAAATAAATATTTTCTGTTTTATTGGGTTATTCATTATTGCCTTTGACTTAGGAAGTTTTATAAAGAAATGACTAATGTAAGGCAAATCAATGAAAAATGTACAAACATGCCAGCTGTATGTATGTACGCTGTGGCCTTATTCTGGAGCGGAAGTGCTTTTGTTAATTGAATACCTCTTCCCCACACACAACGGTTCCAGCCAAAGGATAAAGATTTGGAAGTTCCCCATTATGTGGTCAATCACCGGTTTTTCAACAAGAACTCGAAAACCTTTAAATTACATGCAGCGCAGATGCCTCAAACCACTGAAATTGTTAGGAAAAGCCACATAAATATGTGTCGGTTTCCTGAAAACCAGCTTCAAAGCAAAGGTTCCCATGTGAGATTGGAAATGATATTCATGTTTGCAGACATAGTTGTGGCATGTGTTCTTTAAAGGAAAGCTATAATGGTTTTCAGTCAATTTTATTTCATTTCATTTATTTTTTTCTTCAAATGTATGATGCTATACAAAAATACAGTGTACGTGTATATAGATATATGATCTTTATTTAAAAAATAAAAAGGTACTAATAAAAAAATTTGGGTTAGCGGAAGAGATAGCACATTACAAGCTCACTGCCTTGTGGCTCACCCTGTGTAATGTAAATGTCAGATAGAGCTGTCTTATAAGTGAGGAATCACTGCTCTTGTTCTCTTGTCTGTGTGTACATTTCACCTTGCGCTATTAAGCCTTTTTCTTTTAACAACAAAGGATCTAAAGACATATGAACATGTGCAAAAAAGACTGTGGCTCCACCTATTGGCTGGACATAAGAATACATCATATGTATATGAAATACAGTATATTTTATTTTCCTGACAAAAAATATTTGACTGTACATAAAAATAAAGAAAGGGATAAATACGCATGTGATGGATTCAAAAACACTCAGGGACTTTCACAAAACACATTTCTCAGCTTAAATATTATAGCCACATGCACACACTATCTTCTAAAGACTCTTTCTCCATCTGCTTCTGAACTAAAACTGTACTGCCCCCATCCAGTTATTTACACATCACAACAGGACCTCTTGTAAGAAGGAAAGGAGTCTTTTCAAATAGTAGGCCACCCCCTATAACTATTATCATTATTATTAATAATAATAATAATATAAGTAAATATTCTTTTGGAGAAACAGTTACAAGGAATTTTCACAAACACAATATACACTTATAAATATAATCTCTGTGAAAATGCACCGTAAAAACAACCATAATACTGTCACTTTAACTGAGAAAAATAACGCCGTATATGCAAAATATCTTCATTGTACTCACAGCCATAGAAAATACCAATCAACAATCAAAAACAGCTCCATAGTTGAAGCCAAACTCCGGACTTGGGACTTTCTGGTTCCACACTCCCACCTTTATTTCAGGAGTATTCAGCTAGGTCTGATCACATCACAGGTCCTCTTCACCCTCTTCTTCCTCCAGCGGTGGGTGATTCATAAATGCAGCAAAGAGTTGCCCACTTAATGAAATGGCACCCTCTGCAGCATTCTTCATGTGACTCCAGGGTGAAGGGTGGAGCAATGACGCCGTGGGCTTACAGGAAGTGTGTTTAATAAGGCTGAGCACCATTTAACCTAGAAGAGAAGCAGCCCTGCATTGATGGATCGGTGAGTGTGCGGGGGACAGCTTTGTAAATTGAGTAAGTACTGCAGTGAGAGCTGTTTTTTTGTTTTTAAGAGCTGTGCCAATAGGCCCTAGTAGGTTGGTGCTAGTAGATTGGTACCAGTAGGTTGGTGCTAGTAGATTGGTACTAGTAGGTTGGTGCTAGTAGACTGGTACTAGTAGGTTGGTGCTAGTAGATTGGTACTAGTAGGTTGGTGCTAGTAGACTGTCACTGGTCATCCAACCAGCTTTCATTGGTACTGGTAGATTGGTGCTAGTAGATTGGTACTAGTAGGTTGGTGCTAGTAGACTGGTACTAGTAGGTTGGTGCTAGTAGATTGGTACTGGTAGATTGGTGCTAGTAGATTGGTACTAGTAGGTTGGTTCTAGTAGATTGATGCTAGTAGGCTGGTGCTGGTAGGTTGGTACTAGTAGGTTGGTGCTAGTAGATTGTCTCAATTCCTTTATTGGATCAAAAGTTAAAGTAGTTGGAATGGCTAGAGAACTGTGTTAGTGTAAGGTGAACCATCAGGGTTAGCTTAGAGGTCGGGGATATTATGGAACATATTTTGTTTATTTTTATCTATCACATTCAAACTTTGCAGGATCAGTAGATCCAAAGAAATAGACAATAATAAAGATTTCCATGTCAATGGACCTGTCTATATCTCTGAGTCTACTAATTGTTTTGACTTGGTATGAGACAGGTTTAATTATTATTTGATGAAGTGTTCCATTTAAATTTATGAGCTTCTGAAAAAGAATGCCACATTGATTTAAACAAAGAAACTAATCTGCTCACTGAAAAATTCCTACTAGGTGAAATCATTGATGCAATAGCACCTCAATGCGGTTTAAGGCAGTCTCAAAGATTCAAACTCAGTATTTCAGATGCAAACTACTGAAGTATTTAGTTGGGCGAAGAGGTAAGGGTTATTCCATCTAAAGCACATTTTTCAATTCTTGGTAGACTCTGTAGAGTTAATGCATCTGAAACTGGCTGTGTTCCAGTCCTAAGCTCTGGCTGTGGCAACTGCAAGGAAACGTCACTTGGGATAAGGATCGCCTTTTCCACTACCATGGTTTTGAGGTAGGGATGCACCGATACTGATACTATATATATCATATATGGCCAATCAGGAATCTGGGCGGCGGGTAATGACTCACTGCCCAGCTTCCTGATTGGCCGGGAAGCCGGCCCCATGCTGTTTGGCTGGCTCCATGCCGTTTGCTGTCGGCTTCCCAGCCAATCAACATGGAGCCGGCAAAATAGCATGGAGGTGGCTTCCCTGTCAATCAGGAAGCCGGGTGGAGGTTAATGACCCGCCTCCTGGCTTCCTTATTGGTCAGGAAGCTTGTTTAATGATGATTGGATGGAAAGCCAGCTTTCCGGCCAATCAACATCGAGCCAGCCAAGCAGCATGGAGCTGGCTTCCCGGCCAATCAGGAAGCTGGGCGGTGGTAATGACCCACCTCCTGGCTTCCTGATTGGCTGGGAAGCCAGCTTCCTGGCCAATCAACACCAAGCCAGCCAAACAGCATGGAGCCGGCTTCCTGGGCAATCCAGAAGTCGGGTGGTGTGTCATTACCCGCTGCCTGGCTTCTTGATTACCCGGGAAGCCGGCTCCATGCTAGTGGAAGTACCTGTATCGGTACTCGGTATTGGCGAGTACCGAAAGATAAATGTCGGTACTCGTACTCGATACCGAAAAAAGGATTTCTGTGCATCCTTAATTTGAGGTGTTGGCAAATTTGTGTACAAATGTACCCTGGAGAATTTTTATAAACCATGATGCACTGGCCTTTGAAGTATGCCCACCAGGCTTAGAAGGGTCAGTGATGGGACTTTTGGATAATCCAGCCCCCTTACTAAAATTGGTGCTACCAGAGCAGCCATAATGTCAATGTATTTGAAGCTGCTGTAAGGAAAGAACATGGAAAGCTGACAAACTGCATAGGAAGAGATTTGAGTCAGTTAGGAAACTGCACTATAATTCTGATTGCTAGCTCTTTGGGCAATCAACCCATTTTTACTGGGGGGGGGTTCTGTTTTATGTTGTTAAATTGAGGCCAGCTGTCACTTTTAGATGCTCTCCTGTCCAGAGCAAACTTTTTTTGCTGCAGAGATTCCGTTTAGAAAACTGGGCTTGAGGTACAGGGTGATATTTTGGGTTGTCATTTCTTTGGGGATTTTTATTTTATGTTGATAGGGTACCTTCTGCTCTTGGTGCTGCCACTAAATGCAAGAACAGTGTGCACCTACCACCTCACATGATATCACTCACATTCACCCATTTGCTCCTTCCTCATAGTTCAAATAACGGTTAGGTATACTCCAGTTAGATCTATTATTATTATTATGCTGGCCAGTTTTACAGTGCTATATCTTCTGCGTATCTTAATTCTTGTAGTAAAGCCCCAGCATATGCTCCCAGCCCCAGCATTTGTCTCTAGTAAATTTGGGCCTAATCTTGCTATTTAAAATGCTCATGCTGTTGGCCATTTTATACTGCTGTGTCATCTGCAGTCTTTTATCCTGTAAGAAAACCCATGCCTGTACCCTACTTCTCTATTACATTTCAGCCGATTCTTGTCTGGCGACGGCAACCCGCGAATGCGACAGTGCCGTCCGTCCGTTTTTCTACTACGGGCGGACGGCAACTGGTTAAACATGTCCTGTTGCTGGTCAATCTTACACTGCTGTATTACTGCCGTCTCCTTCATATTAATGAGAGTTTGATGGAAATTGACCAATTGGCCAGCAGGCCAGTGGCAGGACAGTTTTGCATCAGCAGGGACAGGGACAGCTTCAGCAAAGTACTGGCCAACTTCTGTCTGCCAGTCAAAGTGGGTTTATTACCACGTTACAAAAAGTACATGTCCCTGCTCAAACTTCAATAAGTTGAATTGGGGTGCTAGTGCTGTATGTAAGCCAAGAAAAAAAAAACACTTTATTGAGAGGGTTATTCACAAAGCTGCCAAAGGCAGCCGTGTGAATAACCGTCCCAAAGTGAAGTTAGCCGAACGCTGTGCGGCTATTCACTTCAGGTTTGTACGGCTAATTTCAGCCATACATAGGCTGAAATCAGCCGTACATCGGCTTTCTTCGGCTGGCTTCGGATGGGCCAAACGTGTTCTGCATGTTGGGCCGACCCGAAGTGCAGAAGGAGTTCGACTCAGCCACTCCAATATCTGGATCAGCTGAGAAGAAACCTCCGTCAGGCTACTCGCTGCTGTTCAGCCTATTCGCAATGCGTCCGAACGGCAGTGAGTGTATGGCCGAATGTCGCCGAGCGCCATCTGGCTAGAGTATTCCATGGTACCAGGCAGAGTAGAAAAATAGTAAAAAAATAAAGATGAAAAAAATGTCTTCAAACGTTAATTAATGATAAATATAACAAAATAAATAAAGTTTACAAAAAAAGATTATTAAAATTTTTAAAAAAAAATTAAAAAGAAGAAACAAACAATTGGGTGGAGCTAGCAGTGACAGCTAGCTCTGCCCAACTGTTTCCTATTGGCTGGGACCTGATAAAGTCTTCTAGCAGGTCCCGGCCAATGAATAGCAACTGGGCAGAGCTGGCAGTGACGTCATGGCCGGCTCCGCCGAGTTGTCATTGTTTAATGACAGTTCAGCGTCCCCAGGTAACCTGGGGACGCTGATCCGTCATTGCAACTGGGCGGAGCCAGCTGTGAGATCACGGCTGGCTCAGCCTAGCTGTCAGTTGCGAGCCTTTTCGATCGGCCCGCTTCGGGTTTCACTTCTGCTCAGTCGAGCTGAAGCATATGCCTTCAGCTCGTCTGAGCCGCTCGGCCAGCTTTGGGAGCTGTATATAGCGAATAGCCCGTACAGCAGCCCTTCGGTTCTATTGAACCAAAGGGCTCAGGCGGCCGAAGCTAGCCGAAGGATCCTTCGGCTACCTTTGTGAATAACCTCCTCAGTCTCTACAACGTGCAATATGCCTCTAGCACTAGCACACCTAGATGGTGCTGATGAGTTTAGGAATTTCCATACTCGTCAGCACCTTCTAGGGGAGCTAGTGCCATGTGAACAACATTCACCCAGCTATAATTTTTAGAAATGAACCCCTAAGTGTCCTGCATTGAAGTACTTCTTAAACCACAATGCAAATTGCCCAGGTGTGAATGGAAGATAATATGTTACCCTACTATACTGGTAAAAAGAAAAAAAAGATAAAAGCATTCCACAAGCTGCTAAAGTTTTTCTCCCATATAGAACAAATAAGCCCAGATAAGCAAGAAAAATCTCTCCAGCAATTCATACTCAACGTGTTAAGCAAGGAGCAAGACTTGCATGAGAACAGATTTACAATAAACCCTTTGTGACCGGTCGCGATGTTTATGTTTTTATAAATAAGCAAACACATTTATATTTATTTTCCTTACAACACAAAAACAACCTACATAAATACTAAAGAGGGAGAATACACAGAGAAGAAGATCCATGTTATAATTCTGATATCAAAACCCATATGTTATACACACGACAGCCATACCAAAGCATCCCACTTAGAGTATAAACCCAAGCTGGCAAGAAACAACTTTAAAAAACTCCCCTTTTGTATAATAAACTGAAAACACTGCGAACACATGGAACATGAAAAACCCTCTCATTGCAGCAAATAGATAAATATGTGTCAAATGAAGTGTAAGGTTTCACAGCATTGTGCAAGTTTAAACTGCTACACATGTTTTTTTTTTCCAATTGAAATAATGGGAAAGGTCCCATGCGTGGTTCCTAAAGGGAGCATGGCACAGAATATAAAAGTATCACTCAGGGTTCATGTACAGTATATGAGCGTGTAAAAATACAGCAACCAGTATCAACTGGCAGCAAAATCCTGCGTAACAAGTGCTCTGTTCACTGTACGCATGTAATGTTTGCATAACGTTTTCTTGCGTACAGTCCAAAGGTTCCCTATTGGTAGCTAGGACACTAGACAGCTCTAGATGCCTGCACCCTAGCAATGAAGAATGGCTCCGTTGTTATGACACAGGCGGCTCCAATAGAGTGCAATTGCGCTGACAACATGTAAGCGTTAGCGCAAATGTTTACATGTGTAGTACGTAAAATATGATTATATGCAAGACCTCAGGTGCAGATTTTTCTTCGTGAACTTTACATATCTGAACACAGTGCATGTCTAGTGATCTTTACATACTGTGTGCATGGGCCCAATGAAAACGATACACCTGCGCCAGTGGCGGAGCTAAGGAACAAAGGGCACTGGTGCAAGATTTTTTTGGGGGGCCCCCCCCCAACAAAAAAAAAACCACAAGCACAGCACTCTCCTCCCGCAGCGCTCGGCCGGCTGTCACTTTCTCTCCTCCCCGCTGGGACACAGAGCAGTGCCCAGCGGGGAGGAAAGAATCGGATGATCCGACACTCTCGGCGCAGAGGTGGGGGGCCCGCTGGCCGATGGGTACCGATCCGGCGCTGGAACTGTGCTGGGCCCCCTAGAGGCCCGAGGCCCTGGTGCGTCCGCACCGCCTGCACCGGCGGTAGTTCCGCCACTGACCTGCGCTTGGATATGTATAAAAAATAAACTGCTGTACTGATAAAAACACCTTTTATTTTTTTTCTGCCGCGTCCATGAGCCTATATGCTGATTTCTTGGAACAGGTATCACAAAGTGCATGCATAGATTTAGATTGAACACCCTGGAAGTCTTAGTAATGAACAGCGGGAACTCACCAGGCACTATATTGCTGTAATAAGGGTACATCAGTGGTGATGTATTTTTAGTGGGGTTTTTTTTTTCATATACCAATTTTCAGGTGTCATTATAGTGATCACTACCACCTGAGGATTATTTTCAGCGATCCCCATCTTGTTTGATCCAATGTGTGTGTTCTATATGCTGGTTTTCATTTCCTTTAGTTTCTTGCACAGATATTGCATTGATCATCTATGTAGGATACACAGAGTAGCTTTTCAGATCATGTGGAATGTGATCCTGTTTTTAAATATGCTTTGTTAATACATTCTGCTATTTTTATAGATATTAGTTTGTGTGTTATATTTTTTCCCAGGGAGTGTATCCCTTTGGGGGATATTTTTTCTATACTGGGTTCCACACTCCTTGGGAATATATCTGAATATTTAGAAATTCTGACATCTGGATCACTTCGGTTTCCCCACTCTTGGGGATCCCCCATTTATTTCACCTGCAATGTAATATGGGTACATCAGTGGTTATGTATTTTTAGTGGTAGGCATGGGCTGTACCTGCACTCCCAGTGTGGGGAATTGACGGCCGCGTCCATGAGCCCTTATGCTGATTTTCTTAGAACAGGCACCACAAGGTGCATGCAGAGATTAAGGTGGAACATCCTGGCAGCCTTAGTAGTGAAGAGAGGGAACAACCCCCCCCCCCCCCCCCCCCCCCCCTTTCTTTCGTATT
>NW_017307401.1:55728-104922 GCF_000935625.1 Nanorana parkeri | reverse complement strand
GGCATGCTGAGACAAATGAGACACTCCCCCCCCCCCCCCGGCACTATATTGCAGTAATATGGGTGCATCGGTCATTATGTATTTTTAGTGGTAGGTTTGGGCTGTACCTGCACTCCCAGTTCGGGGAATTCTGGGCTATTTATAAAGAGATATAATAATATGTAAAGGAGGTTTTATAACAAATAAATTGATTGTTATTGAATAAGGAAGTGAAATTAAGCCACGTTTGCTCGGATTTCATTATGGATTTAGACACGAGTAGTAACAACAGAAGCCATTACAACTAGTAAGTCTTGATGGAAAAAAAATTCTAGCCGTGACACCAGCCTAAAGCACAACCCCATCCCAGAATGGTGGCTCATCCGAATATCTTTATTTACTGGCACACCGATATTGGAACCGAATATAAATTAAACAAATTCATCAGAAATGAAAATCTAATAAAATATGAAATTGATAAGTGATAATTTCATGGGCTTACATTGTATCTTGCCTTGCGTTCTCGGTGGTCTTCAATATTAAACAGGGTTGATATGGCACATATTGAGTATATTATACTCTTTATAAGCTTGCATGCAATGGACTGTAAACATTCCGAGAGCGATAACTAAACATTATAATTTATTATCTTTTGATATATTATCTCGGGCACTGGCTCACTTTTATGCTGAATACTCAAAAAATATCATAATGATATTATCTCTCTGCAGTACATAGATACTCCCCAAAGTATTTGAATTATGTCATTTGAAAAAAGCACAATAAAGTAAAAATCAAAATAGAAAAAATATTTTGTTTTCCCGGTAATGACGCTTCAGAAATTCCATATATACAATTTGGATTTCCCTGAAACTGAAAACGTTTGTTTATCTACAATGTCTATGGGCACTATAATGAAATAAATAAACAAGCAGGCCAAGGTTTACAAAATATTTTGTCTTGGACATTTTCTTTTAACTGTAGTTAGCATTTCTGCTGGCAAGCCCGCGAAAACACTATTGAATTAACTCTTTTGCAATTCTAATGTTGTCATTGCTGACGATGATTAAGAAGTCAGCAAATATAATACTAATAATAGTTTTGAATTTCTGCCACACATCTTATGCTGACATACTAGGTTATCCAGAGCAAGTCCTGCTGCACTGGGATCCTCGTTATCGTTTCTAGATATTTTGTATTTAGATGGTGGGGACAAGGTAACTTATTCACCAGTGTGTGTGGATTCAATATTGGTCTGTCTATACATACACTGCCTGGCCAGAAAAAAAAAAAAAAGGCACACACTCTTATTTATTAGTTGGACCACCTTTAGCTTTGATTACGGCATGCATTTGCCATGGAATCATTTCGATAAGCTTATGCAATGTCAATACAGCGAGTATTGATAAATGGCTCATTTTCAGATTGGCATATATTTTAGTGGCGTGCCTCAGGGTGCTGTGCTAGGCCCCATACTGTTTAATCTGTTTATTAACAATATTGGGGAAGGTGTTAATAGCCATGTTTCTGTCTTTGCAGATTATACTAACATTGGGAGGGTAATAGACACAGATTTAGACACTAAAACATTGCAAGAGGACCTGGAGAAAATAGGGGAATGGGCAACTACATGGCAGGTGAGGTTTAATGTCGATAAATGTAAAGTAATGCATTTTGGGGTTAAAAACAGGCAAGCGAATTACACATTAATGGGAGTTCCACTAGGGAAGTCAGAAATTGAAAAATATCTGGGGGTCATAGTAGACCACAGATTGAAAAATAGTATGCATCGCCAGGCTGCGGCAAACAAAGCGAGCAGAGTGCTGTCTTGTACTAAAAAGGGAATGCGCTGTAGAGACAAAGCAATAATTTTGCCACTTTATAGATCACTGGTTCGGGCACATCTAGATTATGCGGTTCAGTTTTGGTCACCAATCCACAGAAAGGATGTCCTTGAGCTGGAGAAAGTCCAGAGAAGGGCAACTAAACTAATTAAGGGGCTGGAGGACCTAAGCTATGAGACGAGGTTACTAAATTTAAACTTGTTCATGCTGGAAGTGAGGAGAGAGGGGATATGATTTTGATGTACAAAATGTTTAGTGTTGATGGCAAAATCACCAATAAACTTTTTACAGTAAACTCCATAACAAAGACTAGAGGCCACCACCTAAAACTGGTTGAGAAAAGATTTAACCACAAGGGGCGTAGGGGCTGTTTTTCAGTTAGAGCGGTTAAAGTCTGGAACTCGCTGCCACAAGCAGTGGTATCAGCTGAGAGTATTGAATGATTAAAAAAGCATTTAGATACCTTACTCAGAAACCGCAACATACAGGGGTACAGGTACTCTTAGAAACAAGGACACACAGGGACTCGTGTACACACATACATAATCACACACAAAGGTGGAACTTGATGGACCTTTGTCTTTATTCAACCTCAAATACTATGTAACTATGTATCATCCAGAGTTGCATTATTTTTTACCAAGATCTTGTAGTGATGATGGGAGAGTCAGACCACTGTGTAAAGTCTTCTCCAGCACATACTAAATATTCTGAAAGGGGTTAAGGTCTGGACTCTGTGGTGGCCAATCCATGTGTGAAAATTATGTCTAATGCTCCCTGAATCACAATTTTAACCCGATGAATCCTGGCATTGTCATCTTGGAATATGTCCGTGCCATCAGGAAAGAAAAAATAATTGATGGAAAAACCTGGTTATTCAGTATATTCCGGTAGGCAGCTGACCCTTATATTTGGGGACATAACTTTGCTATACATAGACCTGACCAACTGAAGCATCCCCAGATCATAACACTGTCTGCAATCCAGTTGGTGACTTTTTTGGGGCAGGCAGTGTATTTGCATGTTAGTGTATTAACTATAGATGTTGCTTGGTTTGTGAATGACCTGGGGCACCCTTAGTCTGTTCACACCAGCAGCATGCATTACTGCTGATGTGCACTGTGTAGGAAGCAATGCAGTGTGCTGACTGAAGTGCATCACACTGTTTATCTTTTATTTTTAATTTTACTGAAATGTCACAAAGAAACGTTTCATTAATTTTTATTTACCACAGCACGTTGCGATGTAGTGCTTTGCATCACGCTGCACTGAAAAAATACTGCATGTCCTGCTTTTTTCAGTGCATACCGGTGTCAAATGATATCATAGGACACAAGACAAATTACCTTGTCTATGTGTTGGGACTATGTTGGACAAGCCTGCCATGTATATGGAATGGTGTGCATGGACCTACTGCGACAGTGGCATGGATTAAACATTCACAGTGTTGGGCTGTCAGCACAGGGGCATACTAAAATAAACATATCTAAACTTACCTTTCCAGGGACTTATTTTTTGCAATTCCACCTCTTCGCTGCTCGTGTGCTACTGCAAGTACTCAAATGGTTACATGGGTCGGAAGCCTTCTTACTCCACCTCATGCTGCACTTCATCCTTCGGGTTTGTATGTCCTTTAGTATAATAAAAGCTGGTAGGAGAAAGGTATTCCACACAAATGATAGTGTGCAATACTTCAAACAGCGCCAAAAGTGGCTCCATTTCAACAAACAGGCCATCAGAAAGGTAACTATAGTGACTCTTACTTTTTACAGGTATGTAGTGACTCTTACCAGCAACTGTTGAGACAATGAACCCATTTCTCAGGTGTATGTAAAGTAGAGCACAGGTTATAATGAGCAGTGAGCAGGACAACATAGTCAACATATAGAGGTTGATTTACTAAAGCAAAATAGTGGGGGTGATTTACTAACCTAAACACACGCACGCACCAGGTGCGTGTGATTTTCACACAGCAAAACATATTTATCAACCAAAAAGTCTCTAAAAGCATATTTCCACTAATGCCATATATGGAAAAATCATGCACATGATGCATATATAATGCTGCTTCACAGTTTAGACAAAAATGGTTAGCTCATGCATTTACATTCCTGCATTCATCAACGCAAGCAACACAACATAGAGCTAATTTACACAACATCACCTTGTAATTCATGCAGGGCTTTGCACAACACACCTGCTGGGTGTGTACCAACTACAAAGGTGTTTAGATTCCACCCATAGATCATGCTGGGAGGGAACACACTACAGAGGTGTATACATGTTCGTGGTGTGTACATGTTCGTGGTGTGTTTATAAGGTTAGTAAATCAACCCCAGTATGTTCAATTTGCAAGGGAATCTTCCCTTAGGTTAGTGAATGAGGTGAAGCTCTGCTAAATTCTATCATCCAATCCAATCATGTGCCAGCAAAAATACTTTTTTTTTTCCTTCCTTGCATGTCAATGGGTATACTTTGCGAAATAAATTTTCACTACATTTACTAAGCCAGGGGGAAACTTCCCCTGCAAAGTAAAAGTTCCCTTGTAAAGTGAACAGTCTATTTACCTTTAGTAAATCAACCTAATAAAGTCAATATAGTCATACTCAACATATAAAATACAGTGGTCAGGTATATGTAACATACAATGCGGCTTACAGATTCCAAGGGGTAAGGAGTATGTCTGGGTTATTTGCTGTGCAGAGTGGTCAGTGTAGTGTCCCCTTATGTTGTTCAGTGGAAAAGTGCCCCCTTAATTATTGCTTACACTCAAAAATCGAATTCTACCAATACATCCATGTATGATGATTAATAGTGACATAGACATGTCAGGTGTAAAATGCTGTGATTGTGAAATACTTACACTTGCAGAGCTTTTACTTCCTGCTTTGAAAGGGCAAAATGACTTCAGTTCGGCAAAGCATTGCACACTGGGATTGCCTTGTCATCAGCAGAGAATTGCTGGGAAATCTCATCTGTAATCTCATGAGATCTCAAGGAAAGGCATTTTCCTCCCCTGAGATGATGTGCATGGTCACATGTCCTAGTCACCTGTCTACAGTAGTCACATGTGCCAGAAATCCAGGAAGTAAAAGGAGATCTAGTGATCTGCCCTTAGTAAACATGGCCACTGTCAGAAGATTGGGGAAGAAAAGAGAAATAAGGAATGCAAAGAATACAAAGGCGGCAATTATCTAGAAGTATGTGTTTGTAGATTCTCATTACTGAACATTTCTAAAGGTGTGTTTGTTGTTATTTTAAAGATATGGGTAAAGGTCTGCTTTAATGGGAGCTAAACAGATTAATGTTTACATACAGATGAGAGACTCTGGGGGTGATTTACTAACCTAAACACACGCACGCACCAGGTGCGTGTGATTTTCACACAGCAAAACGTATTTATCAACCAAAACGTCTCTAAAAGCATATTTCCACTAATGCCATATATGAAAAAATCATGCACATGATGCATATATAATGCTGCTTCACAGTTTAGACAAAAATGGTTAGCTCATGCATTTACATTCCTGCATTCATCAACGCAAGCAACACAACATAGAGCTAATTAACACAAAATCACCTTCCAATTCATGCTTGGCTTTGCACAACACACCTGCTGGGTGTGTACACACTACAAAGGTGTTTAGATTCCACCCATAGATCATGCTGGGAGGGAACACACTACAGAGGTGTATACATGTTCGTGGTGTGTTTATAAGGTTAGTAAATCAACCCCTCTGGCTCTGTCACATGATAAAGGAACTATGCAGCTGCAAGATACCGGCACCCAAAGTGGAAATAATTGGGTCTTAGGGCAGACATGAGTAGAATTTTTGTTCACTGGTTTTGCACCGGTTAGCTGTTAATGTGCGAGATATATTTATTATTTTGCAGCAGTTTCTGTAAACATTGGCAAAGGATGTTTCCCAGATAGCTTTAACAATTTAGGTTTTCCTTGCCTGGAGTTACTCTTTAATTCACCTTGGATCTATCAGCCAACTGGTAGAAAATCAAAGCAAAAAAGAAATTAAATTCCAAACAAGAAATTGTACACATGCCTTGCTGAATAAGAGCAAACGCTACAGAGCCCAAAGTGATTATACGTTTTTCTAGTCTAGAGAAAGTCAAATTAAAGTAATATATTTTGTCATCCTCCTGAACCACAGTAAACTTGGCTGTGCTGCCCCGCTAATATTGCGGTGTTACTCAACATGATCCAGTATTATTTTTCAAGTAATCCTATTTTACCATGACATAAAACATTTTTACGATTTATAATAAGTGATTTTCATTATGTACACAAACATTTTAAATATATTACAAAGCCAGAGTTGGTAATCAGGTTAAGTCAGACCAGATGCATTGGCCTTTTTTCAGTATACTGTGGAAAGGTCCTTTTTTTTTCTATAGGAAATATTGATCTTGGTTTTCATGACGGGATGGTAATTTTCTTCAATGCAGGACTGTCTACCATTATATATTCTACTACCCTTGGAGGTTTATCCCATTATACCCTTAAGGTTGGTGATGGTTTGTAGACAGGGCACATAGGGTGTGGCCTACGATGGAGGAATCACTAGGAACAATAATTAATAGATGCACAATCTCTGTCAACATTTTAATCATCACAGTGCCACCTGCCTCTTGTTGGAGAGATGACTTCTGCTACTGCACACCACTTGTTTTTGGAGATCTTTTAAAGCCACTTGTGGGAGGCCACAATGTGTCTGTGCTGCTCTGCCATAGTAGTAGTCTAGATGCTGTAACTTTAAAAGACAGTTGGACTTTAGGTTCAGTTAAAATCAGCTAAATACATTCCAGCTGCATCAAAACAAAAGGTGTTCAATCTCTTACAGTTTTTTTTCTATCTAAAGCAGCTACAGCCTGAATATAAAAGCCTGTCCCCTGCCAGCAGAGATCCAACATGTTCCTGCTGAGTCAGGCCTATAGCCTTGTAATCAGTAAAGTTACTGCTCTCTGCTATTTGGAAAGCTAGATCCGGATCCGCTGCTGCTGAGGGTTGCATTACAATACACAGTTACACACTCAGGCAGGAAATCCGAAATTCCGTTGACGTATTTTCGTTCCGTTACGAACATTCGTTATATTAAAGTTAAAAAGCAAAGTACATTTATATTGGAGTTGATGGTATTTTTTTTTTAAATACGAAATATGAAATTCGGATACGGAATCCGTTAACGGAATTCGTATTTCGTTTTGGTTGACCAATCAGAGGTTCTCTTCTGCTGCTGAGAGTTGCCTTAGAATACAAGCAGTAAATACGAAATTCCGTTGACGTATTTTCGTTCCGTTACGAACATTCGTTTTATATTGAAGTTAAAAAGCAAAGTACATTTATATTGGAGTTGATGGTAGTTTTTTTTAAAATCCGAAATATGAAATTCGGATACGGAATCCGTCAACGGAATTCGTATTTTGGATTAAAAAAAAACAACTACCACTCCAATATTAACAAAGGTATTTTGCTTTTTAGCTTCATCATAATGAATGTTCGTAAAGTTACGAAAATATAACTGCCACTAACGAAAATTCGAATCCGAATTGAGTTCAGTTACGAATTATGAAATACGAAATAACGGATATTCCGAAACAAAACAGAACAAATTTTTTGACGGTGCACAAGTCTAGTCTGATCACATTGAAGCTTTGAATTCAATTGACATCTGTATGTTGTTTTTAAAAATTTTCCCACAGTTTTAAAAATCATACCAATAGGTCGATAGATTTCAAAATGGCCCAGTTGTGTTTATGTCCATGGTAGGATTTTTTTTAAGTTGTAAGCTCCCTCGGACATGAAATTCAATATTATTAGGAGAAAATTAGGGAAGATGTTCATTCTATGTATATAAATAGGCTCCATACACAACTAGAAACTGTTTAGACCCCTGACAATCAGAGTCACAGCAGAAAGTTGTGAGGGCATTGCAGGTTTTGCACAGGGGCATGTGAATTTTTAGCTACACTGCTGATCTGAGGTGACAAGTCTTTTTTCCTCAACAGTACATTAATGACTTACATGTGTTTTAAATAGAACTTAAGGAGATCACAATCTCAGCAACATCATGCTGGCAATCAGGTTTCCTAAAATGAAAGGACATGTATTGCCAGCTATATGTCTTGCTTTTCATATTATCCAGAAAAAAACAAGACGTCATAACAAAATAATTAGTAATTCATAACATATAGCAATTTCAAAAGCTTTTTTCAATCTTTTTGAATCTACAGCTTTGACTAAAATAATACCTGGCGATCCTGCAATGATGCTCCTTGTTTAGGCACTACCAGTTATAGGGTGACAAAGATCTCTTCCTGGCTCCCAATTATCTTGCCTTGTCATGCTGTCGTATGCTTCTCCAATTAAGATTATGAGATTGGTAACTGGTAACTGCTCGGGGTGGGTTACCTAATAGTGACAGAACAAGCTTGCACTTACAAGGTGACAGTGTGGACACACACTGTGCAGGCTTGTTCTGTTGCCATCAGAAAGCTCGTCCTGAGCAGTAATATGCAGCTCCTGCTGAAACTCCATGTATGATGGGCAGCACTGGCATGCAAAAAAAGGATGACAAAAAGATAAAAACAAAATTTAACAGACTTTTCTAAAAGAAAACAAATATATAAGCAGTGCGTCAATACATTAAATGTCATCCAGTTACGGTTTATAAATCATGCATAGTAGAATATTATACTGCCTGGCCAACAAAAAGTCACCACCTGGATTTCGGGCAGTGTTATGATCTGGGTTTGCTTCAGTTGGTCAGGTCTAGGTTCAACAATATGTCTCTAGAAAATGAGGTGAGCTGCCTACCTGAATATACTGAATTACCAGGTTTTTCCATCAATGGATTTTTTCTTCCTTGAGGGCATGGACATATTCCAAGATGACAATGCCAGGATTCATCGGGCTTAAACTGTGAAAGAGTGGTTCAGGGAGCATGAGACATCATCACACATGGATTGGCCACCACAGAGTCCAGACCTTAACCCCATTGAGAATCTTTGGGGTGTGCTGGGGAAGACTTTACGCAGTGCTCCAAATCTCCCATCATCACTACAAGATCTTGGTGAAAAATGAATGCAACTCTGGATAGAAATAAATGTTGTGTCATTGCATAAGCTTATCGAAACAATGCCATGGTGAATGTGTAATCAAAGTTAAAGGTGGTCCAACAAAATATCAGAGTGTGTGAATTTTTGTTTTTTGGCCAGGCAGTGTATATTGTGCAGTTACTACTAATCATAACATGGGTACATCAGTTTTATATGAGAACCAAAGAGCTATATCAGGTTTGAGTGCCTTGGCCCCTAAAGGAGCCAATGGCAACATTTCCTCGTAGTAACCTGTATACTCATCCTCTACCATAAAGCCATGGTGTCACTGTCCTCCAGGTTGGCTCCCCATTTATTTTCCTTTATACTATATCATAGGGAATACATTGGCAAAGTGTGACACCATATCCGTTTGCTTTGTTGTTACGGTGGTCATTGAGAAGACCTTTTAATGAGAAATGACTATCTTGCCAGTGAATTCCTAAAGAGATTTTTAAAAAAAAGTCAGCATGTTCTTCAATGTGCCAGGAACCACCCAGCACAGACATATCATACTTGGGTGGAGCTGCATTTTAACCTCGAGATCTCCTTTATGATGTAAGCTTTGGAACAGTGTTCCATTAACAAAATATGGAATCTATTTGTTTAATTTTAAAGTACATGCTGCAATATTTCACACTGACGTCTGCTTAGTCAATCCATTGATTGCTGCTCCCAGGTGACTATAGTCCATGATTAATGTACTTTGTAGATAGCTATATGGTACAAAGTCAAGTACAATAACTTTTTTTGTTGCATACCAAATCAATGTGTTTCATAAAATCAAATTGTAAAGAAGGTATACAGCCATACAAAAGCACCGAAATATGGAACGTCTCCAAAATAGCTTTCTGTTCTCCAGATTTATTGTATGGTACAAAAGAAAATCCTTTAAGAGGTAAATGATTGACAGCTATGATATTATCTTATTGTTTTTATATATTACTGTAGTTTATAGAGCATATAAAATTCTCACTATGTAACTAAATTATTAGTGTGGTTTTACAAAGTATAAAGTTGTTCTGGTAAAAGTTATTTAGCTGACAATAAAGTAAAACATTTGATTTTGATTTAAAGGGGTCCCTTTGCCCTTCACATCATGCTCGTTTGTACAAGAGTTGGGTTTTCTTGCTCTCATTTACCCTGTTTTTGTTCTGCACCTCTCTTTAACAGTGTGTGCCTGCTCCTGGGTAACACTGTGTCACAATGCAGTCAGTAAGCCGATAAACTTGTAGAGGCAGGAGTCCAAAAGTCCTTAGCAGGGAAGTTTATTGTACTCAGTTAGGACAACTTTTTCACAAACAGCACTGAGTCTTCTCAAGCCAGCTAGTAACAAAAATACATAAACAAAAAGCCTATCTCTGTCAGAGATCTACCTACACATAGAAAACAGTTTCACCCTCACTGAATAAAAGTGCCAAGCTAAGCCTTTAAACACCTTCCAAACAAACAGCACATTTTCCCAGGTCTCACTATACCTCTAGTGCAGCAGCCTGGGAGGTCGGTGTTTCACAGTCTCTATCTTCCCAGTGACCTGTTAGCTGCATCTCCTTTTAAAACCTTCTGTCCACACCCTGTTTAGGTGAGTTAACCCATTTTGTAACTGACCGCCTGTTTCAACCTATTGCTAACATAGTAGCCAGCAATTACTTCACCCCGTGGCCAGTACAATCTGTCACGCTCTCCCTAGAGTTCAATAGGCTTCTTAGGCTCAAGACTACATATACAATAGCTGTCCTTTAATGTTTGTTTGAGTTACGGGTCTGTGATATGTCCCAGACCTGTAATAAATTGCAGAGGAGTGACTTTTATGGTTTGAGAACCTGTAGTTCTGCAGAGTGAAGAGGTTGGGTGTCTTTCGTATGGTGTCCATTTTAGGACATATGTCAAAAACACCTCCTGCAAACGTTGCTCACCTCACTGATATGCTAAAAAGAGTTTTTAAATACTAAAAAAGGGTCTAAAAAGGAAGGGAGACAACAAGTATTCAAAAAATCAAGCACTCAATATATCCCAAACAGTTCAAATCCAATTTTTTTTACGCCACTTAGCTCCCAGGCAATTTGTTCGCCAAGCCCTGTGTGAGCAAGCTCAAAATGAGTGATGCACTAGTTTATAATACACCTGCTCAATGAGAGACACCTGAGCTCAATTAACCCCTCCCCCTAACAAATGTGATAGCAAAAGAGGTGACAGGTCCTCTTTATGGAGACATCAGGGGTCTCCAAGACCCCTAATGTCACCTAGGACCCCCCTGAAGAAGCTGATGAAGCAGAGGTCTGCTTCATCAGCTTCTCTCGTGCATCTGAAGCTGGAGAGTGACACGAGAATGCGGAAGCGATGTAATATACACCACTTCCGCATTCTGACAGCGGAGAGGGGACCGGAGGGAGATCGTGTACCGATCGTGTATTTCCTGCTCGCGTGCGCCGCACGCCTGAGCGGGCGGATGTAACAGGACGTGTATACACGCCCAGTTACATCCAAGAAGCTCCCGGCCGGCCGTGTATACACAACGGCCGGCCGGGAGATAATTAAAGGAAATGAGAGAAGAAGGATAAAGGAGAATGATGGCTGAGAAGGAAAGAGAGGAAGAATGGTAGAGAAAGAACCAGAAGAAGGATGGAGAAGGAAATAGAGGAAGAATGGCAGAGAAAAAGCAGGAAGAAGGATGTAGGAGAAGGATGGCTGAGAAAGAAAGAGAAGAAGAATGGCAGAAAAAGAGAAAGAAGAAGGATGGAAGAGAAGGATGACTGTAAAGGAATGGCTGAGAAGTACAGAAGAGGACATAGTATTATGGCTATCATCATCATGCACATCCTCTGAGCACAGGATTTTTGGGACTCAGCCTATGACTGGACATTGAATGGAGAAGAAGCACAGTAATGAGCTCATATCTCATTCTGCTTTCTCTACCAGCATGCTTCTTGCCAGCACATGAACTGATTTGCTCCTTGTGCTGCTTCATCCTCTTACACTCCAGCCCGGCTGTAAAAGGGCTGCAAAAGGCTGGTACAGGGACAAATTCAGGTACTTACACTGCATGCATTTGAAACATATGTTTGCTGAAAAATACATAGTTAAAGGGATATTCAAGTCAAAAGGTTTAGAACTATTTCAAATGCTGATTAAATCACTTACAATGGATGCTGCTCCTTGAAACTAAATGTTAGTTTCCTGTAGAATCAGCTGGTCCCCTGAGCACTGGCCCTGATTTCCTGTTTTAGGGTGGCTCCTTTCTCATGCAGGGTCCTAAGAAGCCACCCTTGTGTGTGGTAGTAAGCTGTGTCTGTCTCCACAAGCATACAGACACAGCAAAGCAAGCTACTCCTTTGCTACCAGCTTCCGACTCCTCCTTCCTGCCTTTTCCCTCCTCCCTTCCCCAAGCTAGTAGCCAGCTGCTGTAGACTGAAAGAAATAAGAGCTTTCTAGTTTAGGAAGGTAAAGTGGTTAAGCTGTGAAATGCTTTTCCATGGAAGGGTCATGGAGGAATTGTATTTTCTCCTGTGTGTGCCATAGTGGCAGTGGATACGCAGACACCTTTCACTGGACCAAAGCTGCAGGAGATGAGAGGTTGTGCTTGGTGGACATTGTGATGTATGGCTCCTTTAGAAGGGGCAACGTGGGACTTTAGCTCTCTGGACCTTTCAAACCACTGTCTGGTATGCCTGTGCTCAGGGTCAAAGGAAGCTAATGGTGGCTAGCAGGGGTGAGGTACAATGTCTTTAGCAGGCCATGCGATCCTGGGATAATTAATTGGTGTTCTGGCTAACTTAGTGTTTCATGATCCCCACCATAAGAGACCATTACACAGCCAGGCCTTTTGAAGATCCTTAAACCAGAAACACAGGGATGTTTAACTGCCTGCCGGCCAGCCGTTGTGTACTGTTGTGGTATTTTAGGGCCTCAAGAAATGTGATAGGCAGTCAGGGCAGCGGGGTTGTTACATTTCAAATATTTATTCCATTGTTTTGTAGTTTTGTAGACTGTATAACTGTAACACATTCTAATTAATTTACACTTATTTTGATTTTTTTTACCAAAGAAATGTAGCATAATACATTTTGGCCTAAATGTATGAAGAAAGATAATTTATTTGCACTGTTTCATTAACATAATATAAGGAAAACTGTTTTTTTTCCTAAATTTTCGGTATTGTTTCCCTAATACAGTAAAAAATAAAAATCCCAGTGGTGATTAAATACCACCAAAAGAAAGCTCTATCTGTCCCAAAAAAATGGTATAAAATTCATTTCAGTACAGCGCTGCATGACGGAATAAATGTCAGTCAAAGTACTGCAGCGCTGAATACTGAAAAATGGCCTGGCCAGGAAGGGGGTCTAAACACCTGGTCTTCAAGTGGTTAATATATATCTGAGTTAATCATATTCAGAAGTTGCTTATTTCCAGCAAAGGGAAAATAGGTTTTCTAATTAGTATTGGGTGGCCAGACCTCATTACCGTCACAGACGTTGTTTTTTTTCCAAACCTTATTGACCACATAGTTCCTTATAGAATGTCTGCATTGAAAATGCCCCCCCCAGGGTACCTGCAGAATACCCACATTGAAGCTTTTTTCAGGGGGACCCCAAGCCAATGAGAATTTGTATTGTGAAGATGAACAAATCTCACAGTAGAGCTTACCAAGAGAACTATGGAGTAAGTGTTTTTCCCCATAGTTCTCTTAAGGGTCAAGAGAGGACATATACTAGCATCCTACCGTGACCCAAAGCTCAGTATATCACGAGCTACAGCTCGCGGTATACTGAGACCGCCGTAGCCGGGACGGATTCCGACAATCCTGTCGAGATCCACCCAGCTGCATGAATGACAGCTGGCTCTGCCTATCTAGAGGCAGAGCCAGCTGTACCCGCCCCATCCCCCCGTCCGTTCCTCCACTCAGAGCTGGAGGATCGGAGCGCGGAGGGGGAATCCCTGCAGGGAGTGATAACTGATAATTAAGCAGACGTGTTACAGTTTCATTGTCACACATCAGCTCGAACTATGAGGATGAGTGATTTTCGCTCACCTCATAGTTCTCCTTTAAGGATATAAATATAAAGAAACATAAACATTCTATACATCCATCTATATTCCCCTCAAGCTTCTCCCAAACACACTAGACTGCCTACTTCAGTTGTAAACTGTACAATCCATCCGGTTCTTTAAACAATGGTAGGAGTCAATCAGTAAATAAGCATTCTTTCCAATTTACTCTTCCAGTATAGTAGATCATTCGGCAGCTATAATAAGCACTTTGAAGAGGACAGTGAGTCAGAATTACACTTTCTGTTGCTGTAAATGATTTGCACATGTCCTTGTCAATTGTAGTTGTTTGTGGGTTTCCTTCCCCAGACCCAGTACTACAACTGCATAATACTCTTCCCCAGGCTTAGCCGTCATTAAATGATGAAAGGATTCCGAGTTCTAGCACAAAAAAGGATTGTTATTTTATTTGGATGGTAAAGCTCCCTCCAGGTGGATACGTCTGAACATTTTCAGAACTCCAGGAGAAGAGGAACTCCTTTCAGGATGAAAAGGACCAGTATACTTCCATCATGTCAAGTGGTGCACGCTTCCTGTCTCTTTCCTGCAGCAGCGCACATATATCTCTGCAAATGCTAATTGATGGCTGTCACAAAGTCCCAGTGACCACATTGCTTACTGAGTCAGTGGCCTGGAAAAAGCATTAAACAAATATAGTCACAGAGAAGTCTTGATTTTTACAATGAAAGGGTCAAAAACTAAAAATGAATCTGTATTTCTTTATTGAATTTCCATAAGTTCTATCCCTCTCCTTATAATCATACTGATGAAGAAGTTTGTAAACTTACTTATTGAAGATGTCCATAGGATGATCTTCTTCAACTTAATGGCAAAGGGGGTTATTCACTAAGCTGCCAAAGGATTCATCCGAACGCTTGGCTAATGCTACGGCTCGCTGCAGCTGCAGAACTTCTCAATAGCCCGTGCAGCAGCCGAAGGTAGCCAAAGTAAACAGCTGAGCCGAACGTACATGCTTCGGCTCGGCTAAGCGGACACACAGCCGGAGCGGGGAGAATGGTTCGCTGAAGCGAACCGATTGCCCTGAAAGTTGTTAAAAAATAGAAACTAAAAGCAGCGTGAGTGAGGACAAGGGCCTCTTCCCCATAACCTTGGCCTGATGGTTGTGGGGACCAGCATCTGGGTTCCCCTTATCATAAAAGGGGTACTCCGATACCACCCACCCTTGTGAATGAGTAAAGGGTAGTTGTTACCCCAACTCATTTACCAAAGAGTTAAGTAAATAGTAAATAACCACACCACACCATGAAAAAGTCATTTAATTAAACTAAAAAAACTCAAATTTGTTTTTGGCAATCCTTTTATTTAAAAAAAAAAGAATTCATGCCATGACAGCTCACTGTCCTCAAATGGCATGAAAACAAATGGGACGTCTTGGGACTCGATCTGTCCATTTGTTTTCATGCCAGTTGAGGACAGCAAGCTGTCATGGCATGAAAACAAATGGGTGGAGTGAGTCGTGAGTCGTGGCGATACATTTTTTATTTTGGTAAGTCGTGGGCAACGTTCACCGTGATTGACATTGGATTACATAGCTGGGTGACGTGATTGACATTGGATTATATAGCTGAATGACATGATTGACATTGGATTACATCGTTGGATGATTTTTTTTTTAACAATTAAGGACTTTGTTTTTTTGTTCAATTAAAGGACTTTTTCACAGAGTAGTGTTTTTATTTCCTATTTTATTTACGCTTTGGTGAATGAGTAGGGGTAACAACTACCCCTTACTCACTCGCAAGGGGGGGGGCACCCAGATGCAGATGAGCCCCCTTACCTGCAGAGCCCCACAACCAGCGGGCTAGGGTTGTGGAGAAGAGGCCCTTGTCCTCATTGGCATGGACCTCTCAAAACACCCTCCCAATGTTTTGTTTTTGTGGTGTTTGGGTCCCCCATAAAATTCCTACCAGACCTAAAGCATATGTTATGATTTGGGAGGAGGACCCCAAGCTATTTTTTTTTTTTTTACAGTGACATTTTTCATTGTGTTTGCTACCTCTGAGCTGAGCATTCGGCTATTCACTCTCTGCTGTTCGGCCCCTTTGAGAATAGGGGTGAACAGCAGGAACTGAACTGCCGAACGTTCGCCTCAGCTCATCCAGATGTGGCATCGGCTGAGGCGAACGGGTTCTTCCCTTTGGTTCAGCCAAACATGCTGAGACTGTTCGGCCAAACCAAAGGTAGATGAAGCGGGCCAAATGCAGCCAATGTGCGGCTCAAAATAGCCATACAGGGCTGCAGTGAATAGCCAAAGAGGCTTGGACTCACTTCACTTTGGTTCAGTTATTCATTCGGTTATTCATTTGGCTGCCTTCGGCAGCTTAGTGAATAACTCCAACAGTTTCACTTAGCCCTGTGAATAAGCACTTCTTGTGTCACCACTTTAAATGAGCCTGCTGTCTGAACTACAACTCAACATCTGAACAATGTAACATTATCATTGCTTGCTGGAAACAATGCATGACTGGATATGTAGTCTAGAGAAATCGAGATTGCATCACATCAAGCAGCAGGGAAAGAGACACAAAGCTGCTTGGTGTGATGTAATCTCGGTTTCTCAAGACTACATATCCCGTGACATCAAGATGGCCAAGAACTAAACACTCCTATTCTTTGCAGATGAAGCACTACAATTGCCATGGTGCTGCTTATATGATCAGCTCTGCTTTTAGTAAGTGAGTCAAAAACAGAAATTAATGATTTTTGGAAATTCATTTCACCCAAAAATATTTGTTTTTACCATCAGCAACATTGTTCCAAAACACGAGTCCCAAATTTCACTCACTAGGCTGCTTACCTAAAAATTTTCTGGCATAAAAAAACTATTCTTTCTTTAACTACTATTTATTTAGAAGGTGTATGAAGGGTGTTTTACTTGATTTATAGTGTTCTTTGTGTTTGTTGTTGAACTTTGAAATTTGACCGTTATATGTGTACTTGTCGCTATACATTTTTGTATTTTACTTTCTTGTTACAATCTGTTTTTTGCTTTCCAGTAAAATACTAGGGACAGTTTTTTGGCATAAAAATAGTTTCAGGATACTTGAAAGGACCTTACATAGCCCACGTAAGCTACTTAAAGTATATAGCCGTAGGCAGCCAAGTGAACGACCGACCTGAAGCGAAGTGAGTCGAACGCTGTGCGGCTATTCCATTCAGTATGGTTTGGCTGATTTCAGCCATATATCAGCTGAAATCAGCCGTACATCGGGTGGCTTCACGTGGCTTCGGGTCGGCCGAACATGCTCAGCATGTTCAGCCGACCCGAAGTGCAGAAGGAGTTCGACTCAGCCGATCCAACATCTGGATCGGCTAAGCCGAAGCTCCGGCAGGCTACTCACTGCTGTTCGGTCTATTCTTATAGATGGCGAACAGCAGTGAGTGAATAGCCGAATCCCGCTGAGCGGCATTCGGCTCAACTGTTCTGCTCACTCCCTCTGTGGGACCGAGCAGAACAGAAAAATAGTTTAAAAAGTACAAAAAAATAAATAGAAAACGATTGTGCGGAACTAGCAGTGACAGCTAGCTCTGCCCAACTGTTTTCTATTGGCCGGCGGTTCTGCTGCCGTAAAAAAAAAGAAAAAAAGAAAAACATTTTCGCCATAGGAATGCATTGCTAGATTCCTTTTGGCTATTTCTATTTGCAATAGCCAATAGCAAACCAGCTATTGCACCCGCCCTCTGCTGCTGATGGACCTGATGGAGAACTGCAGGTCCCCTCTGCTGATTGACAGCAGCAGTGGGCTGGAGCAATAGCTAGTTTTCTATTGGCTATTGCAAATTGAAATAGCCAATATGAATCTAGCAATGCATTCCTATGGTGAATTTTTTTTTTTTTATTCTGACAGAATAAGAAGAAAAAAAAAGCAGTGTTTCTCTCCTGGGCGGCCGGGAGCGGGAGACTAGCTGAGCGCCCAGGAGAGTTGGGCTGTCTGGAGATCAGTGTCCCTGGTTAGCTGGTAACCAGGGACGATGATCTCCCTGCAAGTGGCCGAAGCCAGCCGTAAGATCACGGCTGGCTCCGCCCATCTGTCAGAATCGGCCAGCTTCGGCTTTCACCTCGGCTCAGTCGAGCCGAAAGCATATGCCTTCGGCTCGACTGAGCTGCTCGGCCGACTTCGGGAGATGTACGGGCTATTGTGAATAGCCGGTACAGTAGCCCTTCGGTTCTACTGAACCAAAGGGGTCCCGAAGCTACGGCTAGATCCTTCGGTTGCTTCGTGAATAGACCCCTTAGCCTTTTCGTGGACTCGAATGCATTTCATTGAAATCTGCCAAGTCTTACTGAAATTTCAAATAAAGTGCAACTGAAGCCAAAACCTTTTTTTTAGTTTTGCATGGAGTGGAGAGGAATTGGAACACCTGTCAGATTTTTATTGCTGTCTGTGTCCCCATTAGGGAGATTCACCCTTTCTATTTGTCCTGGTGACTTCTATTTGACCCGGTGATCACTGAAAGTGAAAGAAAATCTAAAATTTTGGGTTGTCAGCAGAACAGGAATAAATGAGATGTTGGGGACACTAGTTCTGCTGACTCTGATGACCATTAACTGTTGTTGCTATTGGGCAGAAAGTGAAGGGAAATCTCCCCAGTGGGACACAGATGACAAAAAAGCTGACAGGGGCTATCACCTTCCCTTGCTCTATACAAAACTAAAAAACAAAAAGTTTTGGCTTCAGTTCTACTTTAAATGAAAACTCGTAACCCTAGTCAGAAACAGGTAAAACCACTGGATCACCATGAATCCCAGGCAAGGAGCATATTCAGAAGGAACTTTAGCTATGGTAACCTACAATATTTTTTAACTTGATTCATTCTAAAAAACGGATGAAGATACAGCCACGAGACACCATCAGAATGAGCCTAAAATAAGCAGTGAAGTAATAAAGTCTGTTTGTAGTTATTTCCTTGTTGTGCTCTTTGTTTAGTAGGTCAGCATACTGCCGTCTATTAATTTTTGTCTGAACCTATCACGCACAGGCATATTCTTCACAGAAGGTTTCAATCACAGCCGTACGAACAGCAAAATAGAACATCCTGGTCAGTTTGAGGTCCATTATATTGCTTTTTATTATAATTACTATAATAATAATGATAATTTATATTTACTATTATAAATACTATTTTCGGTACATTTCCTACATGGCACCAAAAAATAAAAAAGGATTATTATTTCACGGACTGCTAAGTAAACATATGCACAGCGTCTAACATGTTCTGGTTCTTCCAACACAAAGGCCCCCAATACAATGTGCCGTTCCGTTGCTGAACGTTCCCATTCACACATCATTGTGAAGTATTTTGTGCATTTACATGCATTGCGTTGATATGCCAAATGTTGATAGGTACTTCCTATCCTCTTCTACGAGCAGTCCTACCGTCTCATCTCCTCCCTATTCAATCCTCGCTGCAGCATAACACACCATCTGAAATTCCTTGCGTGTGACGTTTGCGGCTGGGGCGGGCCTATGGTATGATATGGTATGATAGTACCTATCAACATGGGGCATATATGGAAAAATACCAGCCTGCATATCCTGCCGTTCCTGTTTCGCTCCTTATTTTACATATCTCCTGGACTGTGTGTGTGGGGGCATCCCACGGATGTGTGTGTATATATCCACCATCAAATTTTCATAAACCAACAACCTCCTATCTTCCTGAGGAAGCTCCGGCGAAAGGCGTTGAAGACTGGACCCATTGCACATTGATGTCTAAAGGACTAAAATCATGATTATAAAATAGACATATGCAGTCATTAATTACGAAGCGTCTATTGGTTAAAAAAACTATTGAATTAATCATGTACAGAATGTGTATATGTGGTCAAGGGAGGTATTGAGCTTTGGTAGGAGATATGATTTTTCTGAAAGGAGCCGCGATCTGGGATTTATTTGTACATCAGCGGTTTGACCTATATGTTTTAATACAAGGCTATGTTACCTTTTTGAAACAATACATTTGTAATATGATGATGTTAATGTAATTGTGGTTATTTTGTTCCTGGTATGACACCTTAAAAGCCCCGTACTTAATGTACAGTGTTTTTTGTATATATGACTATAGGGGTGTGGTGTCTTGTTCTCTTTGGTCTTAGAGAGGAACTGCTGCACTTACCGAAACCCCTATGTATAAAGGAGGGTGCTGTAGTAACGACGGATGGCGCCGGGCATCTTCAAATATATGATAAATGTTACCAGCACACCTATGACCTGTGTCAATAATCCATCTTCTTTATTGATGCAGACTGTCGCAAAAGAACGTTTTGGGGCCATGCAGGGTCCGCTTCATCAGGTTTTAGTATGACAACAGCATCCATATAACCTTCATCTTAAATACCCTAACCCCAAGTGTAAAATCCAATAGAAAGCATGCTGTGCCACTGTTTATTCTGTGGCCGGCTGACTGCTCTTCACTGCTGGGCTCTCCCCTCACGTCTGCTTCTGTGCCCGGCTCCCCCCTCTCCTCCACAAGCAGGCTCCGTACATTAAACGGAGCTTTTACAAACATGCTGTCATTACGCAGTACAAGGCATTTGCCTGGGGCCGCTCTCAAGGAAAGTGCCGCTCTAGGCAAACGCCTTGTTTGCCTCGCGGTAAATACGCCCCTGCCCCTCCCCCCTGACGTCATAGTGAAGTCATATTCCCGCCAGAAGGCATTTTCAAAAATACTGTCAACAATACTGGACATCAAGAAAAAGCACCCAGATTAAAGACAATGCCATAGTGTATCAACTCACACAATAATACTGTTGCAATATAGCGGGGAGTATGGAGGGAGTGTGGAGTGTCTTGCTTCGCTGTGTGTGTGGAGATACACACAGCTTACCTGCACAGGGTGGATTCATAGGACCCTGCAAGGAAAAGTAGCCACTCTAAAACAGAATATCAGGGCCAGTGCTCAGAGGACCAGCAGGATACTAACGGGGTTATTCACTAAAGAGCCAAAGGATATAGCCGAACCTTGGTTTGGCTGAGGCGAACGTGTTCTTCACTTCTGGTCAGCAGAACACACCAAGGCTGTTCGGCTGAACCAAAGGGAGCCAAAACCAGCCGATGTACTGCAAAAAAATCAGTTGTACATGGCTGACGTGAATGGCTGAACAGGGTTCACTTCGACTTTTTGAACATCAAGAAGCAACATTCATTGTAAGCGATTTCATCAGCATTTAAAATAGCTTAAAAACCTTTTGACAATTAATATCACTTTAAGGAGGAGGCTCCCCTCTCCGTTCCCAAAGTTGGGGAACAGAGTGTATGTAGCTTCATATTATATAGCTTCATATTATTCTGCATTGCTGTATAAAGTATTGCTGGGATTTGTAGTCATCTATAGCTGATGGTATTATTCTGAAGTGCTTTACAATTTATTGCTGGGATTCGTAGTCCTCAATTGCTGGTGCCATTCTGCATTCTTTATAAGGTATTGATGGGATTTGTAGTCCTCTATAGTTGGTGGTATTATTCTGCATTGCTGTATAATGTTTTACAGGGATTTGTAGTCCTCTATAGTTGGCAGTATTCTGCATTGCTGTATAATGTATTGCTAAGATTTATAGTGCCTCTACAGCTTGGAGTCGGTGGCAGATCTACCAGGGTCACAGCTGCTACTGGGTCCTGGTGCTCTACCACTGACTCCAAGCTGTAGAGAGACTATAAATCACAGCCCCATGACAGGAGGAAAAGGGCTCTTGTGATCATCACCATTTCCTTAACTACCTCCCGGCCAGCCGTTGTGTATACACGGCCGGCCGGGAGCTTCTTGGATGCAACTGGGCGTGTATATACGTCCTGTTAGATCCGCCCACTTGTGCGCACCGCACGGTTCCGATATGTGCGCCCTCTCCGCAGCCCCCCCTCCCGCTGTCACGCTGATCCCGGGCTCCGCTGTGCCCGGTGTGAGCCCGGGACCAGCATAGTGGCTCTCTGAGAGGGGATTAGAGGGAGGTCAGTTCATGATCTCCCTCCAGTCCCCTCTCCGCTGTCAGAATGCGTAAGTGGTGTATATTACAGCACTTCTGTTCCCCTCTCCGCTGTCTCCCTCCGGTCCCCTCTCCGCTGTCTCTCTCCGGTCCCCTCTCCGCTCTGCTGTTATCAAAAAAGTGGGTAATATTAGTTGTTTTATAACATAATGTAAAAAACTTTAATTTTTTCAAATTTTTCAGTAATTTCTCCTGAATACAGTAAAAAAAAAAACCAGTGGTGATTAAATACCACCAAAAGAAAGCTCTAGGTGTCCCAAAAAAATGGTATAAAATTCATTTCAGTACAGCGTTGCATGACGGAATAAACGTCAGTCAAAGTACTGCAGCGCTGAATACTGAAAAATGGCCTGGCCAGGAAGGGGGTCTAAACACCTGGTGTTCAAGCGGTTAAAAAAGCCCACTAAAATCCTCAGCACCAGGCCCCTTGATGCTCTTAATCCAGCCCTGTGCAGATCAGAACTGCTGGCTTATCCTGACTTATTGTCAAGTGAATTTGTAAAATTCTTTACAATATCCTGCCTTGTTATTTTGGCTTGGTTCCTCTGCAATTTGAAGAATATTAATTATCTGAACATACCAAGCAAATGCAAAAAAAGTGGTCTGGATAGGAGGAATTTCACTCATGTGACCTGCAGTGCTCACTTTTCACAGCTTTCCAATGTTTTACATACCACCGGAGTTATGTATGGCATGGCATATTTTTCTTATGTATACACTTATGGAATAACTCCAAATGAAATTTATTTGCTGATAATAAAAGACACAAAAATGGCTCGGCACAAAAAACGGTCATATAATTTACCTTAATTCATGGTTTAAATAATATTCCCATGATCCATTGCAGCTACAATGAGCAGGACTTTCAGAGCCTCCCCTGACTGTACTGCAATCTCCACCTGCAGATTCGAAGCTCTCCAAAAGTGGCATCAGAAGGGGGATGCGGGGGGATAAGAGAGGGGGGGGGGGCCCAGTGGGCCATTGCCTTGCCACCATGCTGAGGGTTTTCTTTGCTTGTAACTGCATCCGCAGGACTTTGATTGCTAGAACTTTGGACTCTTCGGGGGAATTCCATGTCCCGTTTTTTCCCCCTGCCTCTTTGGACAAATGGGACAGTTCTGTCCCTTACAACTGTAACACTCCTTGGTTTTACTTGGACACTTTCACGTTCATCAGGGAGCATGGACTACATGGAGTTAAACCTGACTTATGGAAACCGAAGACTATCTACAAGCTCATCAGAGCTAAGGACACTGTCAAGACTGTTCTGGGCCTGTCTCTGGACACTTGCAAATTTGTCTGGAGCAGTGTGTCATCTAAGAGACTTACCAACAGGCACAAAGATCTGGCATGGAACCAGGTTGGGTTGCCTTTGAGAACTTTTATGCATGCCAGAAACCTGTGCAGATACAGACATTGCCCCTGATGTATCACCGAAAAAGAAACTGCTCTGCATCTCTTTTGGCACTGTCTTGTGGCACAAGCCCTGTTGAGGGGTCTGGAACATGAACTGCCAGCGATTACTCACTTCAGGCAAATGGAGTGATAGACGTTTCTGAACCATGGTCCTTTCACTCTGTCTGCCTGAAGAAGGGACCAAACTGGTTCTGAAACGTAGCTACACATTGTAACATACCTTTCTTTTGTCAATAAAGAAGAATTGACATAATTTGTTTTGGTGTGCTGGGGACTATTTTTTTAATTTGTGGCAGAAGTCATGGTCACAATACACAGCCTTCCCACCACCACCTAACCACTCCCCCTTACTAGATCGCAGGGTTCTTCTCCCCTTACCATATTGTGTTTTTTTTAATACACCGCACTGTCGGCAAAGCCGCGTTATTCATTCACAGGCCAATTCAAAAGATCTATGAATGCAAAGACTACAAGTCTCCATTTGCCACCACAGCACAGAGGCTTCAAAGGAGCACAAATGTGTTGGTGTCCCCATCCATTGATAAGTTCCTCAAACCTCATAACTGAAGGTCTGGACCTTGGTAAGGAACTATGCTGCAGGAATAGTCTGCAAGATCCTGTGCATTGCACTCGTGATCCACTGATCATAGTTGCAATGCTTTGCAGGCTTCAATGCACGCCAGACAACGCCCTTCTGACAAAGCCCCACGTCATAGGCGTTAGGCTTGGTGTCTCTGCAAGTCAGTTATCGGCAATGGCCGCCGCATCTATCTAAAATATTTTTACGGCATATCAATGATATTGCGAAACCAGGAGAGAAATAACTTCTATATACCATCTACAAACGTTTAAATCTTTGAAACACTTAAGTCTGGGACGATCAAGAGACCAAGCACAAATCGATGATCTGTTTACCCAATTAATGGGATTTCATCCCGCTCAAGACGTAGACACTGCACAACTGAAGACAAAGGTTCAGTAAAGGCTAGCCGGATTAGCGGTCAACATTCAAAAAGCCGAGATAAGGATACTCCTTCAGCGAAGGCTCACTACAATTACCGCGGAGCTACAAAAAAGCCGAGAAAGGGATAATTCCTCTCCTGAACCGAGTCTATCCACAGTCTGAATCTATGTGCAGGTGAAATCTTACTTGTGGACCTTCATTCTCCTTCGAAAAAAGGGATAAACAGTACCGTGAGTGCTTTCACAACATCTTTTCATACACGTGTATGTTAACCCTTTATTGGGGTAGACGAATTTCTTATATAAAATATATATGTCTGTCTTTTTTAAAATGTGTGCATTTTTTATTTATTCATTAAAAATATATATTTTTACTATACTTTTGAATACTTTGGAGTTATGGTGGGATTCCCTCAGGGGAAAAACTCTTTGCTTTTGTTACATTTTGTCATCAACATAAATTAAGTAGAAGTTGGAAGATGCTTGCATTGCACATCCTCAGGTACAGATTGCTTTCCAGCAAGCAGCACAGTAGTAAAATCACCAAACCTCACTCCAAATCTCCTGAGACCAGCAGTCAGAGGCTGCAGTGCCTTAGATCCCACACTGCAGATATACATCTATGAGGCTGCAGACACATACATTTCTAGACACATTCACATAACAGAAAGTGCACTGCTTTTTTGCAGGAGGAATTCAAGGCCACAAGTAAATCTTAGGCACGATTAACTTTTCTAGATGCTCCCATAGCATAACAAACCTTTTTATTTTTGAGCTCAGGACCAGAAAAAGAGCAATTCAAATCATTCTGCGAAGTTGCACTTAGCAAATGTGGCCATGGCTGCAGTGAAGCGAAAAGAAGCATTAGTACATTTTGTTTGAAAATGCTCTTATCTTTAAACAACAATGAACCTTTTTGAGAAGTGCTGGAATACAGAATATGAAGTCGTTTTCCACCTACTTGATCACTTAGGGAGTGGAGCATCAAAGAATGATGCAATATCCCGCTACACATCATCCAGGTCCTGTGTGACACCTGTACAAGAGGAATGAAAGCTGTAGGTAAAAGGTTCTTGTTCTCATTAAATGTTGGTGTTCATTATTTTGTTCAATTGATTGATAAATTTGTTTCATACATTGTGACTAGTCTTTTGTCTACATGCCATAAGAGTATATTTTACACTTGTTTCTTGAAATGGAACAGTCTGTTGTGTTCACAATCAAGTCATGGGGCCCTCTCTGACTATCTTGTGTATATATATATATATTTATATGTACCTCATCTATTACATCTATAAGGACTTTTTATAAACATGTGTACAACATATGTGTTGCCTCATTGGTAGCAAATACTTCATCCTTTAACTTTATAACTCTTAGTAACAAATACAAAGTCCTGCTTAGTCAGAGAATGCGGAAATATTTTAATATAAATGATACCTCATGAATCTTCCCAAGTGTTTATAAAAGCCTGCAATGTCATAGGCACTGAAATTTCATTGCCAAAGACTGACAGCCGTTCCTGGGATGCACCAGAGCTGGGAAATGTTGAAAGTATTGTGTTCAGTTCTTCCATGCAGAAAACATAGCAGAGACATAAAATCTTTATTAAAAGAAATACTGTGATTAATGGACAATAGCAAATGTAAAAAAAAAAAAAAAAAAACGTTAGGCCTTTAATCTAATTTCAATTACATTTACTTTGCTGTATCAGAAAAAAATACTTTTTTGGGGGTAAAATAATTTCCCCTCTTTTTCATCTTTTGTAGTCTCTTTGAAGCCGCTTCCTGTCTACATGTAACCCAGCGATGGCTGTTTGCCATTTCTCAGGGCGGGTTTCTTGATGGTGACAGTGAATGATACCTGCGTAATTTGTGTTTAAACAGACACTCGTAATCTCCATCAGAAGCCCACCTGACCATGCCAGAGCACAGATGGGAGACAAGACATGCCTGAACCTTCATGATAGGAAGACCAGGAATTATTTTAGTAAAAGCTATAGATTTAAAATATTTCAAATCAATTTTGAAATTACATTAGGAGTTCAATGTACAACATAGCATATACTGTGCAGCGGTTAGGGCTATAATGTACAACATAGTGTGCACAGTGCAGGGGTCAGGAGTATATTGTACAATTTATCTTACTGTATAATCTGCAGGGGTCAGGACTATAATGTACAACCTAGTGTATACAGCACAGGGGTCAGAAGTATATTGTACAACATAGCATATGCACTGCAGAGGTCAGGAGTATAATGTACAACATAGCATACATCATGCAGGGTTCAGGACTATAATGTACAGCATAACATATACAGTGCAGGCAGGACCAGATTTACTCTCCCTGCTGCCCCAAGGCCAGGTTTCTCAATGCGCCTCCATCACTGAGAAACACCCCCCCCCCATTGGATAATGCTAACTGGATAGCGGGGGCGGCAGGGTTAGTTTGAATTTTTTTATTGTTTCTTTAATTTTTTTAATTTTTTTTAACTTGTTACATTTTTATTTATCTTGTCATCTTTTACTTTTTTATAATTTTTTATAATTATTTTCTTATTATTTTTTATAATTTTTTTCTTATTATTTTTTAGTTTGTATTTATTAATTGTAATAATTTTTTTTAATTTAATTATTATTACTTATTATTTTTTACTTTTTTTATTTATGTAATTATTTTTTTATCAAATTTTTTTTACTTAACTTTCTTGCTATCACACAGGGGCTAACAAGCCCCAGGGTGATAGCATTTGGAGGTGACAGGTTCTCTTTATTGACCCTGTCACCTCCAATACAGTAGTTCAAGCACAGCACTGTGCTAAAACTCCTGTGACACCTGAGAGGGGAAGACTGCTCTCCCCCACTCACTGTTTACACAGAGCGTCAGGGTTAGTTTTAACCCTGCCGCTCTGATAACCCGCTCTCCATCCTGAAGCGGCCAGCGAGGAGAGAGACTCGGCGGCGGGGGGAGGACGGACCACTGCAGTCTTGACATCGCCAAGATCAATTGTAAACAAACAAGTGGTTTCCAAGTTCTGCATTTAGCCCTGCTTGTGCAAAGCAGGGCTAAATGTAGAAAACAAATTACCATCCGGCGCCCGGAACTGTATGTGCCGGGCTTCGGGAGATTTCAAACCGCTGCCGCCCCGACGCCAGGCCTCGGTGGCCATGTGGGGAATCCGGCCCTGAGTGCAGGGCCCAGGAGTATAATGTACAACATAGCATATACAGTGCAAGCGTCAAGTTTATAATGCACAACCTAGCATTTGTATAGGTAGTTGACTCTCCCTGACCTTATGTGCTTTAATGCACCAAGCCTGTGACAATTGCTCTCCAAACTCTAATAACCCTTACATATAGTGCATGAGGAACACTTTCTCTCCCCTTTAACCTCTGACATCTCCTTTACCTTTAATCTTCTGCAGCATTGGATGATTACTCAACAGTGAGGTATGTCTTTGCATAATGTTGCCAAAATATCTGAGCTTTGGTTTAAGTGTCAATCCTTCCAGTGAGTAGTCTGGGTTTGCTCCTCGAGTATTGAATAATTTGTTCTTCTTTCAGTCCAAAAAGCTCTCAACACTTTTCTCCAACACCACAAGAAGAAAGGTTTGACTTTTTTTTTCTATAGTCCAACTCTCACTGCCATAGAACCATAGCTCTGATTATATGGATCCTGTTCTGAAAATGTGATATCTCTGTACTTCAATATCTTGCACAGATGTATCATAACTTCCATTCCCAATAAAACCCAAATTCATAATTTTAGGTCAGAACTAGCAATGCACCAATATATCGGCCACCGAAACATATCGGACGGAAATTGCACTTTTGGCTAAATGCCAATAGTGCCATTGTCCTGCTGATACATCGGCGCATCCCTGCTTTCTTTCCTCCCCACTGAGCGCTGCTCTGTGTCACAGCAGGGAGGAAAGAAAGTGTGATAGGCGGCTGAGCGCTGCTGGAGGAGAGCGCTGTGAGCGGCCGGCGTCTCTCCTCCCACACCGGTCAGCCTCCTATCACAGAGCGGTGTGTGGGCGGAGACAGCCCGCCCTGTCACTGGAGGTTGAGCTCTCCTCCATGCACCGCCCCGCTCAGCCTCCTGTGACAGCGTGCCGGAGAGCGGGAACAAACACTCAGCGATTAGTGACCGCTGAGTGTTTGTACATAATTGAGGACATAGTATGGTTACTATATCCTCAATTAGGAATGAATGGGAAGTCATCCACATTACCTCCTGTTCATTCATGATTGTGGTTATAGTAAACATACTATGTTCTCATGTTATGAATGAACAGGAACACTCAGTATAGAGGATTCCTGTTCATTGATAACAGGGGATACAGAAAAAGAGATAGAAAAAGAGATTGAGGACAAAAAGTCCTCTATTTCAAAAGGGAAATATCAGGGGTCTGTTTAGACCCCTAATATTTCCCGAAGGCCCTAAAAGTAAAGTAAAAAATAAAAATATTTAATAAAAAAATTGAAACATTTGAAAAAATTAAAATAAAAAACATTTTTGGTTTCGGTTTTCGGCCTGACAATTTTTTTTATTTCGGTTTTGTTACGGTTTTGAAATTTCTATTTCGATGCACCTCTAGTCAGAACGCTTCCATCCAAATTTCTTTCTGTTGGGCATTTAACCTATACATTGGTATCGTTAGATTATAAACTCCTTTGTCAGGGACTGAAGGGAATGGTTCTGTTTTCACTGCAGAGCATTTGCACTGTAAAAAATGTATTAAAGTTTGAGCTTTATCTGTGTATTTAGTTGTTTGCCTGGAGTTCTAATTAATTATATATTTTTATAATAGATATGAGTTGGTTAGTAGTAGTTATGTTGTTCTGTAATGCTGAAGATGTTTCACCACTCATCCAAGTAGATTCCTCAGTTCTAACCAGTGTTGTTAACATATTGCAGCATTTACAACGATCATCCATTACATTATGACCACCCGCCTGATATTGATTAGGTCACCCTTTTGCTGACCCATCGAGGAATGGACTCCACTAGACCTGAGTTATCTGGCACCAAGCCATCAGTAGTAGATCCTTTGAGTTGAGTCCCGTAAGTTGCGAGGTGGGGCCTCCCTGGATTGGACTTATTTTTCTTGCACTTAAGTTGAGATCTGGAGAATTTGGAGTTCAAGTTAACACCTCAAACCCATTGTTGTGTTCCTCAAACCATTCTTGAATCATATTTACAATGTGGTAGGGCCCATTATCCTGCTGAAAGAGGCTACTGCCATCAGGGAATACCATTTCCATGAAGGGGTGTACTTGGTCAGTAACAATGTTTAGGTAGGTGGTACGTGTCAAAGTAACATCCACATGAATGGCAGGACCCAAGGTTTCCCAGCAGAATATTGCCCAAATCATTACACTGCCTACAACACCTAGCATGCTGTCTATAGTGCCATCTTTCCCCCAGATAAACGACACACATGCACCTGGCCATCCATATGATGTAAAAGAAAATGTGATTCATCATACCAGGACACCTTCTTCCATTGCTCCGTGGTCCAGTTCTGATGCTCGCGTGCCCATTGTAGGTGCGTTTGGTGGTGGACAGGGGTTAGCATTGGCTCCCTGACCAGTCTGCTGGCTACGCAGCCCCATACACAACAAAGTGCAATGCACTGTGTGTTCAGACACCTTTCTATCAGAACCAGCGTGAACTTTTTCAGCAATTTGAGCTAGAGTAGTTCTTCTATTGGATAGGTCTACACGGGCCAGCCTTCTCTCCCCGCGTGCATCAGAGAGCCTTGGTCATCCGTGCCCTGTTGCCAGTTCACCAGTTTTTCTTCCTTGGCCTTGGATAATTCCATCTGGGATTTGTGTTCAGAAGAGGCAGTGTGTACAGAAAGTTATTAGCACAGCTAGGGATGCACCGATATCGGTATCGATGCCAATACTGGACATTTTCACGAGTACATCTCCTCCTCCTCCTTCCTGTGGAACTCCGCCACCCACTAAACTCTCCCCACAGCCCTGGTAAGACCCCGCACAGCACTGATGAGACTCTGCACATCCCTGGTAAGATCCCACACAGCCCTGGTGAGACCACACACAGCCTCCTGAGACCCTGCACAGCTCTGGTGAGACCCCTGCATGGTCTCCTGAGACCCTGCACATCCCTCCTGAGACCCCGCACAGCCCACCTGAGACTCCACACAGTTCTCCTGAGACCCTCCATAGCACCCCCAAGACACTGCACAGCCCTCCTTAGACCCCACACAGCATCCTGAGAAGAAAGGTTTGACTTTTTGACTAGCCCCCTGAGAACCAAAACAGCCCTCCTGAGACCCAGCACAGCCTCCTAAGACCCTGTACAGCCTTGGTGAGACCCTGCACAACCTCCTGAGATGCCGCACAGCCCACTGGAAACCCCACAAAGCACCCCTGAGACCCCTGCACAGCCTCCTGAGATCCTCCACAGCTCACCAGAGACCCTCCACAGCCCTTCTGAGATCCTCTGCTGGAGACATCAGGCCTGGACTAGCACAGAGTATGTAGCTTCATATTATTCTGCATTGCTGTATAATGTATTGCTGGGATTTTTAGTCCTCTATAGACGGTTGCCATTTGGCATTGCTGCATAATGTATTTCTGGAATTTGTAGCCTCAATAGCTGATGGTATTCTGCATTGCTATATACTGTATTGCTGAGATTTGTAGTCCTCTATAGCCGGTGCCATTCTGCATTGCTGTATAATATATTGCTGGGATTTGTAGTCCTCTATAGCCGGTGCCATTCTGTATGGCTGGGATTTGTAGTCCCTCTACAGTTCGGTGTCAGTGGCGGAACTACCAGGAGTGCAGCATTTGCCGCTGCGACTGGGCCCTGGCACTTCATCACTGTCCTAAAATCATTAGTCTGTATTGTTTTATATAAACTGTCACAAGACACTGAAAAAACGTATCGGTGCATCCCTAAGCACAGCTCATCCTAAGGATGCAATGTCAGGGTGAGTGGTACTGTCTTTGCAGAGGAGCTAGTACTCAGTCTCAGTTCTTATTCCTATGTATGCTAAGCACTCTTTCTTTACACATGAGTATACATATATACTCAGCATAGGCAGGTTTGATGGATGACCACAGATTCCAGCAGGTTTGGATAGCAGATCCCACCAACAGATTAAAGAGCATAGACAACATCTGGTTCACATAGCATCCTTTAGGCCAGAGGTAGGCAAACTCTGGCCCTCCAGCTGTGGTGAAACTACAAATCCCATCATGTCTGTGTCTCTAAGTGTCTTACCTGTGACTTTCAGAGTCTTGCAATGCCTAACGGGATTTGTGGTTGCACCATAGATGGAGGGCCGGAGTTTGTCTATCCCTGCTTTAGGCCCTCACACCCCTTGGTCTCCGTGGTCAGTATAAATGACACATAAGCCTGGAAGCTCTGGGAAGTCTCCAGTCATAAAAAAAGAAAACTGTAAGGATGGCCATATGAGTTCCCAGGAACAGTTTACCACATTCATTGTAACCTCTGTTCTTGCACCACTACATGTTCTGTGCTAAGACTTCCATGATCTCTCTGCAGGGGTTAGATGGAGGCTGCTCTATGGCCTGCAATGCTTCATTGTCTCCTCTTTGCCAAATGACTTTGTACTTTTATGTAATATTATAGCGAACCTGATCTGATAGTATTTTAACAGAACTTATAACATCACAATTGCCTTTGGCAGCATTGCAGCAGACATGAAACAATGCCTCATCAGCAATGATAATTCATTTATACAATAAGGAGAGCAAATGATGAATAAGATATTATTGGCTTTCTTTCTAATTCAACATCTATCGCATGCAAAAAAAATTAGATTAAAACTATTATTAATGAAATTACACGGTGATCACAGAATGATAAGACTAATGAGAAATGGGACTGATTATTCTAATATTTCATATCACGTAATGTAATTAACCAGGGTACAGAACGACATGCAGTTTGTCTTTTATTGTTGAAACAAATTGTTCTGAACCAAATGGCTCAAAGGTTCTTTAAGATTATTAGGTCATTTAAGAAGCGAATTAAGAAAGTACTAGTTATAGAAATTAGAAAACAAAAATTGCACTTATCGTGCAAAATGTTCTGCCATTCATCAAAATCACATGTAATTGTTTCTAAAACTTGTAAGGACTCCACTGAAAATGGTATTTGGATGTGAGTAAAGTGCACCTGTCATTTTGGAGAAAATGAGATCTTTAACCAGTTGACATCCGCGGTGTTAAACCCCCTTCCCATCCAGGCCATTTTTCAGTATTCAGCGCTGCGGTACTTTGACTGACATTTATTCCGTCATGCAGCGCTGTACTGAAATGAATTTTATACCCTTTTTTGAGGACAGATAGAGCTTTCTTTTGGTGGTATTTATTCAACCCTGGGGTCTGCTGATCTCCCGTCCTCCTCCTCCTGACGCCCTCCGAGCCGATCCCGGGCCGCAGATGGGGCAGCGGATCCCGGGACGCAAACGAGCACATATAGTCGATCGGCGGGCTATGGACCCGCTGATCGCCTATATGTGAAACACCCGATACCGGGTGTTCGCATTGGACAGGTCTTTTCTGCACGTGCGTGCCCGCTAGGGGGCGCGCGCGAGCAGAAAAAAAATGCCGTCTGGCGACGGCAAACGGCCAATGCAGCAGTGCCGTCAGTCCGTTTTTCTACTACGGGCGGACGGCAAGAGGTTAAACAGTAGGTTAATGAAAGTCAGCACTCTCTCTCTCTCTCTTAAATAATAAGGTTACAAGGGCTATTTTAAAGTAACACTAAATTCAGAAGTTAAATGTTGAAAATGCATTCAAGTACCTTAACTATTAACAAGAATGAGGGGAATTTATCAAAACTGGAGCAGACAAAATCAGGAGCAGCTGTGCTTCTCTCTTTCATTTTCAAATCTTAACTGAACAAACTGAAGAGAGATACTAATTGGTTGCCATGCACAGCAGCTCCACATTTTGTCTGCTCCAGTTTTGATCAATTCCCCTCATTGTATCTTATTTGTGCATCACTCAGCTGTAGATCCTCAAATCATCTCTGAATTGGTGCCGACACTGTCCTTCCTTCTGGAGGGTGGCTACTTTTGTTCCGCATGGCCCCTGTGTGTGTTGTAAAGTAGTCACCGCTCCAAGCTCGCTCCTGTGATGGAATACAACCTCACGTTTAATTTACTAATTTGTATTGAGATTGTAGTCCATCACAGGAGCAAGCTTGGAAGGCCTCTTTATATCTGACACACTTTCTGCTGTGTGGCATACTTACACCCCTAAGTGATTACTAAAAAAATGTTTTATAACTAATAAAGTGAGTGGAGGATCGGAGCTTATTATTATACAGGATTTATATAGCGCCAACAGTTTGCGCAGCGCTTTACAATATAAGGAAGACATTACAATCACAATACAATTCAAGACAAGATGGTAAGGAGGGCCCTGCCCATGAGGGCTTACAATCTAAAGGGAGGGGCCAGTGATACCTGAGGAGGTAGCTGTGTGGGGATGAATTGTTTGAGAACGTGATGGTTGAGTGGTTAGGTTGAGGTGGGATAGGCTTCCCTGAAGAGATGAGTCTTAAGGGATAGTCTAAAGGCAGTTAGAGTGGGAGATAGACAGACAAGTTGGGGTAAAGAGTTCCAGAGGGTGGGAGAGTCCTGGAGAGGAGCATTGGAGAAGTTGACAAGGGAGCTGGAAAGCAGAAAGTATTTTGAAGAGCAGAGGGGGCGGTCAGGGTGATACTTTGAGACAATGTTTGAGATATAGCCAAGGACAGAGTTATGGATGGCTTTGTAAGTCATTGTCAATATTTTGAATTTTATCCTTTGGGCTATTGGAAGCCAGTGCAGGGATCGTCAGAGGGGGGTTGCAGACAATAAGTGGTTGGTTAGGTGAATGAGTCTGAATGAGTCTAGCAGCAGCATTCATGATTGACTGAAGTGGGTCTGTGTAGAGGTAAGCCAATGAGGAGGGTGTTGCAGTCAAGAAGAGAGATAACAAGTGAGTGGATGAGTAGTTTTGCGGTTTTATTGGTGAGGAAGGGGCGTATTTTGGAGATGTTACGAAGGTGAAGGCGGCAGGATTTAGATAGGGATTGGATGTGGGGAAGAAAGATGAGGTCTGATTCAAGGATGACACCTAGCACATTGGCATGGGGGGAGGAATGGATGGTTGTGTTAACAATCTCAAGGGAAAAGTTGGGGGAAGGTGTGCGGGCGAGAGGAAATATTATGAGCTCAATTTTTGAAAGGTTGAGTTTTAAGAAGTGTTGTGACATCCAGACTGATATGATAACCCAAGTTAAGCAAACATGTTTATCTAATAATATTATAGGGTACAATAGAATAGTTTCATTCCAAAGGAAAAAAATTGCACAATTCCATTCCAACCTTTGATCCACATTCAAATATGAACAAACTAATAACCCAACAGAAATATTGTCAGAAAGACATGAAATACTATCAAAGAAATGATCTTGTTATTAAAATTATGTTGGAAAACGTTGAAAATGTTTTTCTAGAATTAAAGCAAATCAAAATTAAATACCAGGCAAAGCATTCTGAGTGCTGAGGAAGTCTTAAAAAAGGCAATTCCACGTTGACCATAATAAACCAAGGAAAGCACATTAAAAAGTAGGAAACAAAAGGATACAAGAGAGGAAATTAGTAATATCAGGGATCAAATAAAACAAAACATAGAAAAGATAGCATTATGTAAAAAGAATAAATAACAACATGTTTGCACTTGGCAATCTGATTCTTCCAGGAAAGTAAAGCGGACCTTGAGTGAAAAATGATAGATAAAAGCCATAAAAAATGTTACAAAATGTCATCTAGTGGAGATGTAAGCTGAAGCAGGTGTCTCTTGAAGCTCTTGGTATCCTGTGTTTTTATCCGCCTATCTCATCCCCCCATCTCCTTAACTTTTGCGCAAAAATGAGAACTATAGTTTCTGGTAATCTGTGCCTGTTCAGGTCGGTAAGACTCTGGAAAAGTCTGTGAAAGCCTTGTGGCACTCGCTCTGGGAAACCACATGTTCTGGCTCGACCATCATTTCTGCGCATTTCTTCTGAAACAGTGATGCATGCAGAAGCCAAGGGTGATGGCTTTTCATTCCCCGAGCTATATATCCCTCTACCACTTATACTAAGCCCATCCTTGAGGCCATTAAGGGCTGCAATGCCACATTAATGGCAAAGATTGACTACCTAACTACTGGATGCACCCTAATTTGTAACAACCTGGATACAATAAGAGGACACCTATGGTAGAGTGAATCTGGTATCTCTGAAGTGAAGGGTGCCTTTACTTCTCATTCTGCACTCATGACAGAGCTACTATGGACCGTGATGATCCCTTCCACTAAATCTGAAGATGCAGACAGCACCACAACAACATAAGTGTCATTGGTCGGTATCCCTCACATATGTAGTTAAGAGTGCGCACATGATTCCCATAGTCAGAAAAGTGTCTGGAGCTCCACCATGACCATTTCTGGTGCTGTTTCTTAATATCCATGATTGAGATATGGTCTTAGGTGCTAACAGGAAACTCCTGAATTGAAGTACGGAAACGCTAGAATTCTCCTGTTTTCCAGATTTTTCAGAGGAAACTGGGAGAAAGCTCAGAACCTTCACTGAGATGCATCATTGCCTTCATGAAAGGAATCTTCCTATACAGCATGCTTTATCCCAGCAAATGTTGCATTCAGCACAATGGTTCAACCAAGTTCTTTGACACCACATTGGCAGCTAATAACTGGTTGGATTTGTTGAAGTAAGCTGCCTCCATTCTTGTCTAATCCTAAAAGACACTGGCTCCACTAATGTTTTATTGACTAAAACTTTTCCTTCTTTCCCAGAGGCAGTTTGCAGGTTCCTTTACTTAAATCTGACCCATTTACATTGTGGAAATACTATAGTTAGCGGAGTTTAATTATCCTGTTACCCATTTAGTCCCATACCTGTTCCTGTCTCCTGGAAATAAAAGGATGATCCTATTCTTGATTGGAACAATATGCTTCTAGTGTGCACGTGTACCTTTAACAACCTTTAAGACACACACGGTTATGTCCCTTGAGCATTGAACAGGTTTCTTATTTGTGTTTACTTTAAATTAACTAGTAGGGTAACTATATTATTGGGGTTTACGTGGGTTTAAGTTTTGTTCCTCAGTTTGTTTGTTGCTAAGTAAAGCAGCAGTAGCAGTTAACTGGTAATTGTAGTGCGCTGGGCAAGTGTCTTGCAAATCCTGCAGCACCACGTTCACCGACGTTGACAGCTGCTCGTATGCATTTATTATTATTGTTATTATTATTATAATAAAGGATTATATAGCGCCAACAGTTTGTGCAGCGCTTAACAATATAAGGAAGACATTACAATCACAATAAAATTCCATACAAGATGGTGAGGAGGGCCCTGCCCGTGAGGGCTTACCATCTAAAAGGGAGGGGCAAGTGATACATGAGGAGATAGCTGTGTGGGAATGAGTTGTTTGAGAATGTGATGGTTGAGTGAGTTTCAATTCTATGCAGACATATGCGTATAAATAAATGTTTGCACTACAAACCATCTTTTAAGCATATACGATCCTGCATACATTTAAGTATTTTTTTTTACGCTTATGTACAGGAGTCCTTAGTATATGTAAACCCAACAAGAAAATTAACAAAATTGGAATATGTCACTGCTTACCAGCCCTTTGGTTTACATGTGCTTTTACTAAGGATACTAGTGACAGATATGCTTTAAAACATTGCAATAACACAAAGCTGAAACAGAACCTAAAGCTGTGACAGGCATTACCCACTTCAGAAGTTGTACAAGAATAAAATAAAGTTAAAGTGAAATGTACCATTGCCCCTTGGCCATCACTCGGCATAGGGATGGCTAGAGTTCAGTCTAAAATGTCACCATTAATACCCTGCAAGCACATGGAGAGAGAGAAGTGATCACTGTTTGAAATACCCCATACATTAATTGTTCTGGAAGCTCTTACAAGTAAATTACCATCAGAATCCATTTTTATAACTTCACTTTGCTGCCAGCCCAGCTTTGAACCAACTTCTGTCATACCAGTCATACATACAGTATGACAGAAACATAGACAGAGTAGACCAAACAAAGTCTGACTCAATAACACAAAACATCTGTTTTTCGCCATATCTAACAGTTACAAAACACATACCATGATTATAGCATATGGTGTACACCTGCTTTTCCTGACAGCATCTTGGATAAATCTCTACGATGAGAAATAGTGTGCAATATCCATGCTGTTAGGTGCACTCTTTACTATAAGCCTATTCCTAGTTTCCAGCAAAGGCAGCTCGATTTTAAGAGATGGAAACAGGAAAGGGGATCACCACAATAATGATTTCCCTCCTGTGCTCATCCCCTCCTGTAAGCTGCCTAAATACCTTCCCCTCCTGTCCCCCAGTGCTTGAAATATTTTAGGTGCACTGTCCTATAGAGCATGTTTTGCTTAGAGTGCTGGAACTCCCACTATCTGCCTCTTTCTGCCATGCAGTGGAACCTAGAAAGTTAAAGTGGACCTTTACCCCCTTTGACTAAAAATCACACCAGCGTGCAGCTCTGCATGCTGATATGAAATCATCTTACATTCTTTAGTTAAACAAATATATTTTTATTTAACTTACAAATTATTTTTTTTCTATTTCTTGGTCAACTTGGACACAAATTATGTAATCTCACAGAAAGGCATTTACCTCCCCTGAGATGATGTGCATGGTCGCATGCATGGTCGCATGTCCCAGTCACATGTGCCAGAGTTCCAGGAAGTAAAGGGAGATATATTATTCTGCCCTTAGTAAAAATGGCCGCTGTCAGAAGACTGGGGAGGAAAAAGAAAAATAAGGTATGCAAAGATTAAAAAGCTGGCAATTATCTATAACTATATGTTTGTACATTGTCATTACTAAACATGTCTAAAGGCGCCTTTGTTGTTATTTTGAAGATACGGGTAAGCCTCCATTCAAACCTGAGCATTTTAATTGCACATTTCCTGAAGCGCAAAAATGCTCAAAATAAGGAATCCCATTATTTTCAATAGTGCCCCTTTGCATTGTGTCACCTATCATTCAAAAAAGTATAAGAGCTTTTTTTCCAGGTAGAATCACGCCCCCATAAACTTCAATGGGAATGTTGAAAAGTCCACATAACGATTTAACATCTAACAACCGCCTCCTCCTCCTGGTAATTCACCTTCCATTGGCTAAATCAACACTGCTCAAACTCAGGTGAAAAAAAAACATGCAAAACGGGCAAAAAAAGCTTCAAAATTGCCTGAAAACACTCACACTCAAGTGTATGTAGGGGCTAACATAATGGTATTAGCAGTAGTAGAAATACTTTTGATGATTAGTCAATGAATGTATAACCTGGATAAGCAGCTGTAAAAACTCTGTGTAAAAATTGACTTTACCTTTAGAACTCTGCCAGGAGACAATGACATCATCCATGGTTGGCTGAAATATTTTTTTTCTATTGGGTGGTGTGTAAGAAAAGTAATTCCAGCTAATCAGTGTTGGAGGGATTATGCCAATGTCCACTGGAGGACTTTTGAAAGGAAATGTTTCTTTTTACACAACTGTCACAACAGTTTTCACATCTGTTGAGACTGCTAAAGAGCTGTGACATAAGAGAGGGTGCAATAACTAGCTTACAACAACCTATATACACAGGTACCATTAGGGAACAGCTGGGGTGGCTTTAATTGCTACTTTATCCAATTTTGCAAGTTACTTTTTCTCAGGGTCAGATTCCCTTTACAGCAATAAAGAGATGCAGACGATGTGAATTACACCAAGCATTATTTTAATGGGCAAGAAAATTAAATAAAGGGTTTTCATTGTGCTTTTTGTTAATGTTACCACTGCTGGTATTCTACTGGACACAAAAACGATGCCAATTTAAATACAAGAACATGAATGTTTATAGAAGCCACTGTACTGTATCAAAGGCTTCTCATAGGAATCTACAAGACATGAACATCCAAACTGTACTAACTGCATTTCCCTGGCATGATTAGGCATCTGTTCTTCATTTCCAATCATATTCCAAGGCCCTATGAGACACCTACATGGAAGAACGTACATATGATCTGTGAAGTTCTCTGAAGCCTGAAATAAAACAATGATCTAATTTGTAGAGTAGCAGCTACTACTAGCTATAAATATAATTCAACAAGAATGTCCCAGATTTCTCTATGAAATTATGTGTAGCAAGATAAAAGTTTTAATGTTAAAACTGAACTCTAGCCATATAGAAAATTAGGTGTAACACAGCTGGACTTTTTCTTCTTCCATAAAATTGAATTCTTCTGTTAATTCTTCACCTGTTACTGGCTTTGATTTAAGGTCAAGACTTCACTCTTGGCTACAGAATGGTAATAAAGCCACTGGCCTGGGGAGGTATTTAGGAAAAAATGCTCCACCAACTTAGTATAGTTCATACCAATCTATTCCAATCAAAGTTAAGCTACTGTGGGTGAGAAATGGGGCATGAAGGGCAGGGCAGTACTGGTCTGCCGCCCACCTCCAAAAGAAATCAGAATCCCATTTACTTCATTCAGCAAATTATTTATAAATGCTCCATAAGAATACCATTGTAGCCCACATTTGTTGAATGTTTTGAGTGTAGGCTGCTCTCCCCCCGATGCCATCTTATTTGCGTCTTGGCTCCTAGTTCACTTTCCCTAACTTCCGCCCTCCACTGACATAGGCAGCAAATACCACGCATGCATGGACTGAAGTAAAGAAAATGAAGGACGCATATGAGTGCCTATGCCAAAGTGATTGGATAACATCATCCTGGCAGAGGCACTCTTCACATCACAACATACCCAGGATGCCAGAAATGAACCAACTACTCCTCGTCCGCTGGTGAAGAAACTGCAAACAATAATATCACTATACAGTATAAGAAAGGGAAAGGATATGGGTGGCAATGGTGAAAAGTTTAAAAAGTGAGTGTAAATTTCATGGTTGAACACAATTCAAAAATTTTTTTTTAATATATATATGTATATTCATCTGCATATATAGATGTTTGCCTGAGGTTTAGCGTTAAAGTGACTTTGTCATGAGAAACGTAGGAAGGCTGCCATTGTTGGCCTTTTTTTTAAATTCCAGATGTCTTGATGTGTAGGGCTTCAGTACTTTTGAGCCACAGACCCAGAACAAACATGCTTTACAGCCAGGGAACTAGAATTCTCAAAGGAAGGTCAGTTATGCTAGTCCCATGACAGAGACAGTTAAACTAAGCACTGTATATCAATATCTATTTTCAATGTCAATATCTGACATATCCCATCCCAAAGTAAGTTCCTGTCCGTACCACCAATAGAGCAGCCATTTGACTTCCATTCGCTTCTTGTTACTTCCATGCAACATGGAGGATCTCAACACGGAACATTTCAAAGTAAGTTCCTGTCAGCACCACCAGCAGAGCGGCCATTTGACTTCCATTCACTTCTTGTTACTACCACGCAACATGGAGTATCTCAACACGGAACATTTCAAAGTAAGTTCCTCTGAGCACCACCAACAGAGCGGCCATTTGTGTTCCATTCACTTCTTGTTACTTCCACGCAACACGGAAGATCTCAACACGGAACATTTCAAAATATGTTCCTGTCAGCACCACCAATACAGCGGGCATTTCACTTCCAACCACTTCATGTTACACTCAACACCGAAGGAAGACAAAGATGAAATAGTAAGGAAAACTGCTTTAGATGAAAAAAAAAATCTTGATTTTAAAAAATATGTGTAGGCCTATTTCAGGCATCTTTATAAGTCTTCCTGGATAAGTCACATTTCTTTTTCTTAAGGAATAAAATGTTTGATTTTGGCAGTCTAACTTGTTTTTGCCTAAACACTGAGACTTTTAATCCCAATCATATTGTTGACTGGGCTGTTTATACGCGAGTTAAAGGTTACTCTTTCATTTTTGCATCACTTGTTCTCTTCTTGGAAAATCTGCTAATGACAAAATTAGATTTCTGCATACCTGTAGAATAAGATCATTATTGCTCATATCCAGCCTAGGATCTCCATCCAGCTGGAGATGAGAAATAAAACTTTCATATGCTGATGTCTTCTGAAGGTTCTACGAAATGTTTTCAGTATTACAGAATAATTCCGATTGAATGTGACTAACTACTACTAACTTTCAAATCTGTATAGTCTCATCCATGTTATTACTTGCAGTGCTGCTAAGAGCATGCTGTACATACATCAACAGGTGTGTGGGTGGTATGTCATTGACATTGTTTAAAGGCGGACTCTAACATAATCATCATTTCTGTTGCAGATAAAGCTGGCTAGTCTAGATTTTCCATTGCTACACCATTCATTCTTGCTGGGGAATTTCAAAGCATTTCCAGGCCGGCTAGGATATGTAACCCCTCTAGTGCTGGCTTAGAATTTCCTTTCAGAAGTGTGTATTGGAATGAGCCTCAGAGCAAGCCTGAAAATCCATTTTGGGTGAAGGATGTAAGCTGTGTTAGTTCAAACATGAGCTTTGACAAGCGCTCCGTGTTTTCCTATGAAACATCTAGGAACATGGTGTTTTCCAAACTAGTCCTCAGGAACCACTAACAGGTAATCTCTTCCAGGTATCGTATCAAGTAAACTGATGACAGTAGTTCATATACACTATGCCTAGTAAACATAGCTTTGTAAAGACCTAGAAGTCTGTAAAGAATACATGTAGGTGCTAGTAAAGGGCTAGTGTTGAGGAACACGTTCTACAGGGTAAGCAGTATCTGTGTAGGGAGTCTTATGTGCACAAGGCCTAATATTCAGAAGCAGTGTGATGAATGTAGACATTATTCATGATTGCTAAATAGCGCCCAAGTAATCACAAACACTCATGGGCATCAGAAGAGCTCTCACAGCTCGTAGATACTTTTAAACCCTATTTCCACCTTTTCTGAGGTATTTCTTTTAAAACACATGCCAGCAATGTACACAAAGTCTACATGAAGCAGGCATATGCAGTAGCTTTATATGAACACAGGAACTTACCGTTTTTGTCCTCTTCATCGCCTCTTTCCTTTTTTTTTTAAATGTGCGCTTCTGTGCTTTGGAAGCAATCTGTGCATATTAAAACTCTCTCTGAGATATCTCCGCCTAATAATTAGTATTCATAGTGCCAACTCGCCATGGGCAGTGTACTGTAACCTGGAAAGGCAGAGCTGGTGTGCAGTGATTTTGTTAAAATGACTCACACGGAGGGGGACAGATGCTTTACAATCTGACCCCAGTGTCAGACTGAGTTTCCTGTGGAGAAAAGTTTCAATTTGTAGGACTTGGGCACACTAAAAAGTCCATAAAAATTTAAGAAAGCCCTCAATGCGAGTCATGAAAGCGTACACACCTATATATCATCACTGCACCTCTACATCACCACAATAAATACTAATCACTTACAAAAGGTGGACATAGGCTTTAAGTATATTGGAAACTATCTGCAACTGATTCTGGATTATATACCTCCCCTGCAGAAAAGGTCAGTATTCCTTAATAACACATTCACATTCAGTACAGGTACATGTAAATTGCAGAGGTCATTCTGATTGTGCAGAGATGGCAAACATCTCATCACCCACCATACTTGATGAGAGATTTGCCCATTGGTTTATACACAGACTTTCCTTGTATCTAAATCCAGGATCACAAATGTGATTAGTTGCAGCTTACCCGTCCTTAGATGTGGTGGCTGCTTTCGTTTTATTTTTTTTCAGGCTTTTTTTTCCTTTAGTATTACCTGTTGAAGTCTATGAAATTATTCCACACTGTAGAATATAATGTGATGTTTAGTAGGCGCTCCATTATTCAACAAGCACTCATTGACAGGAGACGAGTAATCCATGCAAGGCAGACTCTACTTCCAACCTCCAAGTCGCTTAAGGTATTTTTGGATGTAGCATCCAGTGTAGAAGCTCTGAATATAAAGGATGACTAGAAGGGTCAGAGTCTACAAGAGAGGGAACCCTACCCAGCTAATTGTGGGTACCATCTAGTCCATAACATGCTTAGAATGCTAAGTGATAACATTCAGTGCAGGTAGAGAGACAGAGAGCTGTGCTGTGTGGTTGTCAGCTACCCCCATGTTCCTGAGTTCCTGTGTTCTGATCTGGTTATCCATTACCCATCTGGCTTGTCTTGACCTCTCCCTGCTCTTCTGTGTTCCCGAAACCCCGGCTTGCTTCTGACCATCGTTTCTGCCTGATGCCTTGTACTTCTCTGACCGTGCATTGCTGACCTCGGCCTGTTCCTGACTACGCTCCTAGCCTTCAACTGGTACCTCGTTGCCTACCTGTTAATGACTCAACCTGCTATGACTACGGACAGCCTTAAGACCCGCTCCTCAAAGTGCCTCTCTGATGTGCCTGCACCTTGCCAAGGGTATTTCCCGCATCGCAGAGACTGTTACCTGGCAGAATTATCTTCATCCAGCATTTGTGCCCCTCTGCATCCCTACACTTCTGTCCCCCATTAAGGCGCTCTGGGACCAGAGTTGAGAGGGAGGCTGCCCTCTTCAAATCAGACTTCCCAAAGGTACATGACACTGTTACAGTATATTAAACAGACCAATGTGTGGCAAATAAGAGAAGTTAATTGTCAGGGTTTACATAGACTTAAACCTACTATATATGATTACTACAAAAGACATTTTGTAATTTAATGTTATTATAAATTTCCATTTCAGTTTGCATATGGTGCAATTTTCTAAAATTGTCAAAAAAATTAAAAGGGCATGTCATTGTATTATTGCAACTTAAAAGAATTCTGTACACAGTGATGGCTTTCCCTTGTTCTTATTATGCCAGTGAATAAAACCACAGCACAGGCACCAGACATCCAACTCATGGAAGTGTTCTACTTGCTAAAGATGTTTCAGCCAGTGGAGATCCAGGAAACAATTGGTACCAGTGGTGCAGTTTCCAGGAGGTGTAAGTATTAACCATTTGCTTTGCATAAAGGACTTTCTTTTGCAGATGTAAAATCAGAATCACTTTATTAAGGTTAATCAGGACTTGCACTGTTGTAGGTTCTTGTTATCATACACAGAGATCTTCCAACAAGCTGTATATGTTTTTAGTGGTCACTCCAAAAAAGTAAAGTCCTTTCATCCTGCATATGCTGTGTTGGAATATCTTCATGGTGGCCTCACACAAAGAAAGTTTCATACAATTTCAACAGTTTAAAAAAATGGATGAAAGCAACCTATGACCTATTAACACTGTGAAATGTGTGGTGGCGTTTTATCACCTGACCTATTTGGCTGATTTCGCAATAGAAAGCTAATTGTAAGTACTTACATTCAATTACCTACTTAAACTATCCGTCCAACTTATATCAAAACAGGGAGGCCCTTGCACTGCATAGTTGTTGGTAGACCAAAATAAGATTGTGCAATCAGATTGTAACGCATTGTTAGCTTTGAGGGATAAATGTTCCATGAGTTCTCGGCCGTGTGACAATATGAGCAACCACAAGCAGTTCTCTCAGTGATCATTATTCTTCTTGGACAGTTAACATACGTATCACCACCATCAAAGTCACCAACTGAACCTTGTGGTCAGACATGACTTAGCCAACATCCCCTACACATAAACAAGGCTTTTAATACAAGCACTTTAGGAGAATGAATGGAGCTGATAAAGAACAAAACTTTTATACTAACAATTTATTATTTTCTGGTAGGAACTGTTTACAGCTTTAGCAACAGACCCAGTTTCAGTTGACTCCATTCTTGGACCTTGCCGCAGTCTGCTGCCTTGTACTGTGCCCAGCTACATGGGAGATTTGGCAGGCATTATCCACGTGAATCAAAGCCTGAGTAAAAGATATTCTGTAGGAATACAATGAAGGACAAAAGCAGAAGGAGCATAAAAATCACAAGCAGTTCTATTACCTGTATAAAGATGAGATTGACATGCTCTACATTAAACCAATAACTGACCGATCAATGAGTCTACCTACAAGAATGTTTAAAAGAATCGAATGACCAAGGAAATTAATAGAATGGTTTGTTAGGGTGATTTTCAATTCTATGAAATAAAATCCCTTCAGGAGGAAGCTGTAATGGATATTGGGGTCAATTTTAACTTTATTTTTGTTTTAAGTACTTAAATGAGTTATATCCACCTAACTGTGGCTTTAGTGTTGCCCCCATGCTCTTTACTGAATACTGTTTGGCAGATTCATAACAGCCCAGTGGTACTCTTTCTATTTATAAAGCAGTAAATGTTACATTCACCAAACATTCTCTGGTGGAGAATCAATTATTGTAATTTAACATACATAGACCTGGTAGGGGGCTTCCGGTTGCGGCGCTGGATGGAATAGCGGTGTATACCGGAGCTCCGCTCCCCGCCACATCCATCGCATACATATAGCGTACATACCGCAGCTAAACCGCGTCCCACAAGGCTTCTGGATCGCCTCTCTACACCCCACAGGTCATGGACAAATTCGTTGCAGGTTCGCAGCCGGTCCTCCGCACTCTCTCCATTTCGCCCGGCCCGACGATCACACAGCCCGAATCAGCGGCCATGAATGACAAAGCCCTCGATGCTGCAGAGGCACTGGGTGAGTCTGAAACAACATCTCCCCATGTCCCCATTGACTATCAGCAACTGGCAGCTACTGTTGTTTCTCATTTGAGGTCAGAAGTAGGCACCATCTTTGCAGAATCCCTGAAACTACATATGGGGCCTATCACGGCGGCCTTGGAGGCACAGACATCTAGGATGCAGGCCCTAGAGATTCGTGTTAGTGACCTGGAGGATCATGCCACTGGATCTGCTAGATCTTACGCTGACGACAAAAAAATGCTTCAGTACCTGCAAGACAAGGTCGATGACCTAGAAAACAGATCCCGCAGAAACAATCTTAGGATTATTTGGTTCCCTGAATCCATTCTGCCTAATAATCTCCAGCGCTTCTGTTCTTCTGTTATCCCGTGAGCTATGGGCATTAGGTCTGCCTGTGCAGTGGAAAGGGCCCACAGAATAGACCCCCCCCCCCCCCAAAGATCAGGAAAGGCCCAGGTCAGTCATAGTCAGATACCTGGACGACTCGGATAAGCACCATATTCTGCAAACCTACAGGAGGCAACGCCAACTGGTAGCGGGTGGCCACAAATTACTACTTTTTGCGGACTATTCTGCAGAGCTATCGAAACTGCGCCGCTCTTTCCACGAGGTATGCCAAACCCTAGTGCACAAACGGATCAAGTTTGTTTTGGCTTATCCGGCTATCCTGCGCCTATCAGACCCCGATGGCAATCAAATCCGTTTCACATCTGCCACTCAGGCTAAGGGGTATGTGGACAGCCACTTGTCCGCTCCTACTACGGTGCAGCCCAACTCCCCACTTAAGAGTCCACCCCGGAAGAAAAAGGCCTGAATCTGTGAGCTGCCTCACAATCCATCTATCTGCATTAAGTGGCCCAGCTGCATGGGCGTACACATGGCATATGTTTGACGTGTGTTATTGAACTTATAACAGTTTTTATTTGTTCTCCTTCTGTTGTACATGTTACGAGACTCTGTTCAAAAGTGGCGGGGCTGAGCAACCGGAAGTTGCCAACCCCGAGATCACCTTGGCTCTCCGAGGGGCCTACCTTCCACCCAGCATTGATGGCCAGACCATCGTACACCACCATCCGGAAAAAAGGAAGTTCCTGACAGGTATATGTTCCTACCTGAATGCTAACGTACTTGTTCTGCTTTTTGTTCTTACTGTCTCTGCTCTGATAGCCAAGAGCGGACGCACCTATCCAGCCATGTGGATGAAGACCTCTTTTGCCAATCTCTTCGACATCCTAGTGACTAATGGTTCACTCCTATCATCACAAGGTATCGTAGGTCCTGTGACTCTGAGCTGTTCCTGGAGCACTGGGACACAAGTAACGACTCAACTGTATTTCTTCTTGGTCTATTATGACCATACTACCATTCAACCACCTCGGGCACTATGGGAACCGCCTTAAAAGTTTCCTCCTGGAATGTCAAAGGACTCAGGACACCACAAAAGAGCAGACAGGTATTACGTCACCTTAAAAAACACAAGGTGGATATTGCACTGTTACAAGAAACCCATCTACATCGAGATGACATAGCCCCCCTTAAGCAAATGTGGGTGGGAACAGCGGTGGGGGCACCCTCAGTGGGCCGATCCGCGGGGACGGCTATTCTTATTAGTAAAAACTTATCTCATTCTTTACTCTCCCAACAACACGACAAGGAGGGGGGCCGGTGGTCACACATTACTATTCAGGTTGGGCAGGCTACGTTTAAAATCTGGAATATTTATGGCCCCAATATGGACAATAAGCCTTTTTTTTGACAAGTTGTTGTCTCGACAATCCCCCTCTGTCCCTGATACATATGTCCTACTTGGGGGAGACTTTAACGCCGTCCCGACTACCCTAGAAGATCCTTCCTGGACCAAAGGGTGCCCCTCTAAAGCCAACCTTGCGCAAGACCAAAATTTCTCAGCACTGATCCAAAGGGTGGATTTATAGATATTTGGCGATATCTTCACCCTCTGACTCGAGAATTTACCCATTTCTCCCATGTTCATGATTCTATCTCACGCCTGGACTTGTTTCTTGTGTCACCCAACCTGGTATCAAAGGTATCCTCAGGGACCAAAGAAGACATGGTCATATCAGACCATTCACCGGTTCAGCTATGTTGTCCTAGATTGTTCACTTCTCCAAACTCTTCACCCTTTTTTTTAATAGACCCCTAAATATTTTATTTCAGTTGGTTGATACGATATACAGCTTTGTTTATTCTCATTTGGTTTATTCAATAAACACAACAGAGTATAAATATAACAAAATTACATGTTCTTTGACTTGTAGATGGAGCCTAGTGAAATATATATTTGTTCCTTAAAATGAATAAGGCACAGAATATATAAGGTAATTACATTGGCCAAACTCAGACCAACCCAGGGCAAATCCACACAGAATGTTGCCACTTTGCCAACTGTCCATCCTAGTTTGCCTTGCTCTGTTTACTTGCTTTTTATAAAAACATTTAAAGGACAAAAAAAGAAAAAAGCATGCCTCGTCACCCAAGAATATACCACCACAAACACAGCAAGAAGACGGTGTCCATACAGAGGTTTTGAAATCCCAGGGTGTTTCATTATAACCTCAGTCAACTGTAAAAGGGTCCTGTGCATCCTTTACTTAAAGCCAAGGTTAAAAGGAGATGTATGAGGTGAGTGATTTTCATTCATCCTCATAGTTCAAGCCAACGTGTGACAAAGAAACTGTCACACATCGGCTCTGAAGATGGGGAAGTGAGCGAACACATAACATCGCTCGCTCACTTCCCAATCATCTCCCTGCAGAGAGTGGTGACTGCCAGTCACCGCTCCCCACAGGGATTCCCCCGCTCCTATCCTCCAGCCCCGAGTGGAGGAACGGATGGGGTGGGGGCGAGCACACGGCCACGCTGTCTCCGACACACACTGGGGTGTTTTTCTGCAGCCTCCCCCACCAGAAAACAGTTGAAGACCAGCCAGAAGAGGTGAAGGTAAGTAAATACCTAAAATGATTATTATTTGTAGCCCAATTGATGGACATGCTGTATAAAGTACTGCTGGTATTAGTAGTGCTCTATAGCAGATGCCATTCAGCATTGCAGCAATGCAAAATGGCACCTGCTATAGAGGACTACAAATCTCAGCAGTACTTTATACAGCAATGCAATTTTGTTCTATTTTTCCAACTTTATTTTTTTGGTGGTTTCTTCAGGGCATGTGGATTTGTGGATTGGGGGTT